>NC_053027.1:548938391-549232781 GCF_003073215.2 Triticum urartu
GAATTCAAATTTTAACTATTCAAATTTGAAAACTAATGGCACTAACAGAAAGTTTATAATTTTTCTAAAACTAATGGCACTAACAGAAAGTTTATAATTTTGCTAACCTAAAAGCAAAAAGAATTAAAAATTAAAGCAAAAAACTAAAAAAGTGTTTTCAAATTTGAAAACTAATGGCACTAACAGAAAGTTTATAATTTTTCTAAAACTAAAAGCAAAAAGAATAAAAAAAAAACAAAAAAACTGGAAAAAATAGCAACAATAAGTATTTTGTTGTAAGTAGAAACAAAATAAAATAAATAAAGCAACAGAAAGTTTATAATTTTGCTGACCTAAAAGCAAAAAGAATTAAAAAATAAAGCAAAAAACAAAAGAAAATAAATAATACAGAAAACAAAACAAAAAAACTGGAAAAAAAATTAAAAATAGCAACAATAAGTATTTTGTTGTAAGTAGAAACAAAATAAAATAAATAAAGCAACAAAGAAAACAAAAAAACAAAAAAAAGTGTTTTCAAATTAGAAAACTAATGGCACTAACAGAAAGTTTATAATTTTTCTAAAACTAAAAGCAAAAAGAATTAAAAAATAAAGCAAAAAACAAAAGAAAATAAATAATGCAGAAAACAAAACAAAAAAACTCGAAAAAAATTAAATATAGCAACAATAAGTATTTTGTTGTAAGTAGAAAAAAAACAAAAAAACAAAAAAAGTGCCACCTACTGGGCACCCACGGCCTGAATACGACTAGAAACCCTACCATGGGCCAGGATTCAGGCCCGCGGGAGGCCTAGTAGGCCCACAGACACACATTGCACGGTTAGGCCCGAAAGCCTACTTTAGAGAGGAGCTCGAGAGGGAAGGCGCACCGCACCTTATAAACATGTGCGGCTCCCTCTCAACTAGCAAGGTGGGACTAAACATTTGGGCGCGGGGCAGCACAAGGCCTTTGGTCCCGGTTGGTGGCACGAACCGGGACCATAGGTAGGCATTCGTCCCGGTTTGTGCCACGAACCGGGACCAATGCTCTGGCTATATATACAACACTTGGGAAATTTCCGCCAACTGCTCCCATTCCTCATCGTCGACGCCGCCCGGCTGCCCCTTTTGCGTCGTCGCCACCGCCGAGCCCTGCCCCTCGTCGTCGCCTCCGCCACCACCGAGCCCTGCCCCGACGCCGTCAGGCTGCTCCACTTCGCCGTCCTCGCTGCCGTCGCCGAGCCCTACCCCGACGCCTTCCCGGCCCGCTCCCACTGTGAGCCGCCGTGCCGTTCCCCTCCTCTCCTCCTCTCCCCCCCGCCGCGCCCTGCCGCCGCCGCCAGCCATGCTCTCTTGTCGCGCCCCGACGCCGCCGCCCGCTGTGCTCTGCCCCGACGACGCCGCCTGACCGTGCTCCGCTTGCCGCACTGCCGCCGGTTCGCCGCTGCCGCCCGCCGTGCTCTGCCTCGACGCAGCCGCCTGGCCACGCTCCGCTTGCCGCACCGCCGCCGGTTTGCCGCCGCACCCCGCCTCCGCCGCCCGCCTTTGTTAGTTTTTTTGAGATATGTATGCATGTGTGTAGTGTATATGTGTATGTATGTGTATGTGTGTGCAGTGTATATGTGTGTGCATGCAGATATGTATTAGTTTTTTATTAGGTTGTTAATTAGTAGATATTAATTTTGTTCATATATGTATGGATGCATGTGGCTATGTATGTATGTATGTATCGGGTATGTCGTTGTCGATATACTCCCTACCAGATAACTTCGACATGAGGGGGGTCGATATACCCCCTCCCCGATAACTTTGACATGATGGGGGGAGGGGGTCGGGAACTAACTAGGGTAGAGGGTCGAGGGTTGCCGAGTGTTCGAGGGATCGAGGGGGCGAGGGTCGGGAACTAGCTAGGGTAGAGGGTCGAGGGTCGCCAAGTGTTCGAGGGGGCGAGGGTCGGGAAGAAGAGGAGAAAAAAAGAGGAGAAGAAGAAGGAATAGAGGAGAATAAAACTTCTTCTCCTCTATTCTTTCTTCTTCTCCTCTTTTTTTCTTCTTCTTCCTCTTCTTAAGGGGTCAAGGGTCGAGGGTTTCAGGGTCGAGGGTTCGAGGGTTCTATAGGGTCGAGGGATCGAGGGTCGAGGGTTCCAGGGTCGTCTAGGGGTCGAGGGTTCCAGGGTCGTCGAGGGTTCGAGGGGTCGAGGATCGCCGAGGGGCCGAGAGAGGTTTCCTAGTGTCAAAGTATTGAAGAAATCCATGGCTTCATCATTAGCCGGAGAGGAAGAAGAGGATAAAAAAAGAAGAGGAAGAAGAATAAAAAAAAGAGAAGAAGAGAAGAAGAAGAAAAAAAAGAGGAGAAGAAAGATTTCTTCTCCTCTTTTTTTTTCTTCTTCTTCTTCTTCTTCTCTTTTTTTCTTCTCCTCTTTTTTTCTTCTTCTTCCTCTTTTTTTTATCCTTGAAGCGTTGTCGAGGCCACCCCAAACCCTAGAGAAGCAGCGTCGAGGCCACCCCAAACCCTAGAGAAGCAGCGTCGAGGCCACCCTAAACCCTAGAGAAGCAGCATCGAGGCCACCCCAAACCCTAGAGAAGCAGCATCGAGGCCACCCCAAACCCTAGAGAAGCAGCGTCGAGGCCACTAATTAATATTAGTTCTACGTTTGCCACTAATATATCCATCTGTCATGTTTGAATAATAATTGCCATGTTGTCAATATTTGTAGAAACTATGGACACCGCCCGAGACGAAGTACAAGAAGAGTTGTTGGGGGACATAATCGCATGAGGAAGTGATGCCGTCTGCTCGTTGTTTCTCAACGACACCGATGGTCTGGAAGCAGCTGGCTATGATTATGATGGCTCCGGTGACCTAATGCCGGTGCAAGAAGGAGACTGTGAGGACGGCTCCGGTGACCCAATGCCGGTGCAAGAAGGAGACCGTGATGACGTCTCCGGTGACCGAACCGAGTCCGGCCAAGTATATATATTAGTTAAGCTTCTGCTGACTAGCTAATTGATGCATTCATTGTTTTGGTATGTACACATATTAATTAAGTCTTTGTTCTTTTTTCTAGCCCTCCGGATTGAGCACAACTTCGGTAAAGAGACGAGGCCCGAAGAAAAAGTTGAGCTCGGATGAAAAGTTTGAGATCATAGCAATCGCGCCCGACGGCCAACCGATTGAACCCCTCCGGACAAAGAGCACATTTGTTGCTCAGTGCGGGGTTTTGGTTAGGGACAAGATCCCGATCAGCATCCAGCAATGGTTTAAGCCGGCTACAGAAGACCCTGAGGTGTCTTATGTCAATGATATGCACAAAAATGATCTTTGGACTGAGCTGAAGTCAAATTTCACCCTACCGCCAGAGGATAATCCAGAGAAGCCAGTTAAAGAGCAATTAATCAAGTCTTTTGCTCTTAAGAGGATGGCAGAACTATTCAGGAGGTAGAAGAAAGAGCTGAATAAGTTTGTCGAAAATAATGAGACACCAGAATTCAAGGGCAGATATGAGAAGATCAGAGATCACTGGCCCGCATTTTTGGCCCACAAGACATCGGAAAAGAGTAAGAAGATGTCGGCGACAAACAAGAAAAATGCTGCGAAGAAGAAGCATCACCATCGCACGGGGTCAGGTGGCCACCTCGTAGCCCGGCCTAAGTGGGCCAAGACTGAGAATGATCTGGTTGATAAAGGGATCGAACCAGAGACAATTAACTGGCCAGACCGTTGCCGGACTTGGTTCTTCGGGGCTGGCGGAACCTTGGACCCTGTAACAGGGAAGTGCATTTGGACGAACGATCAAATGGACATACCAGTCAGGAAGCTTCAGCACTATATCGAAGCAGCGCAGCAAGGGACGTTCTTTCCATACAGAGAGAACGATGAGCTCACAATGGCCCTGGGGAATCCTGAGCACCCTGGACGGACACGAGGCATGCCAGGCTCCATTCCGTGGAAGGTTGGCTTTCCGGACGCAGGCGGTTACAAATCCCATGAGAGGAGGAAAAAAGTGCAGCAGACCCAAATGCAGGCGCTGCAAGCAAGGGTACAAACGATAGAGGAACGAGAAGCAAATCGCAGCAAATGTAGTGCCGAAGCTTCCCCCAAAGCTACCCCGCCATCTCAGCGGAGAAGCAACGTGGCTTCCACCGAGCTGCTTCAGCCGAAGCATGCCTTGACGGCTCCTGCCAGCTATCCCGTGGATGCTATCACGGAGTCTCAAAATTGCCACCTTATGACGCAATGGATGAATTTGAAGGTCAAGGCGGCTGTTGGCTCTGTTTATCCTACTTAACCCGGCGCAACTTTTCACTGCCGGCCGATTCCAGAAGGATATGCTAGGGTGATGGTGGATGAAATAACGGAGGGATTTGAGGACCCCTCCAGCTTGACCACCCTACCGGTGAAGGGGAGACTAGGCTGGGGTCTGCTTTGAAGACTCCATGCCTATGGCGGAAGGAGCTCATCAACCTTCCGAACTGGACGCCTCCGCCTCCTCCTCCTCCTCCGGCAAGTCAGGGAACTCCGCCTCCTCCACCGCCTCCTCCTCCGGCGAGTCAGGGCACTCCGCCTCCTCCTCCGGTGAGTGACGATCAGGGCACTCGACCGGCTCCTTCTCCAGCACGTGGTGGCACTCCGCCTCCTTCTCCGCCTGCGCCGATGCGCCCGAGCAGCCAGCCTCCTCCTTCTCCGCCTCGTCAGCAAGGGCGGAAGAGACCTGCCACCGCTCCGGCTGCTCCGGCGCGTCGTAGTCCTTCTCCTCCGCCTCGTAAGCAAGTAAAGAAGACAACCGCTCCGTGCTCGGCTGGCGTCTAGCAGTACAGCTAGAGGCGGGAGGAAATACAGATTTGGTCCTTCTCTGAAGACTCCAAAGAAGTTACCATACGAGAGGACCCCGGAGGAGAACGCCGAGATCGCACGAGAAGAAGTGAGGAACTACTTTGAAGGGGTGAAAGCAAAGAAACATCCACCTCCAGAGGAGAAGGTAGATCCGGTGAAAGCGAAGCACACTCTGGCTGCCCTGACAAAACCACCCAAGTATCCATCGAAAGGAAACTATGAGCGCATTATTGGAAAGGAATTTGCCAAAGCGGAGCGGTCGGGAAGTACTGTCAGTGATCAAAGGCTGAAAGAACGACGAGCTGGGAAACAAATTGCCCAGCTCGGCGAACAAGCGAATCAATCGTGCCCCCCGCTCAAGGTGCCTAGCGACAACGTCGCTAATGATCCGAGGATGGTGCCCGGTTATAGCAATCTTGGCGATTACCTGTCCGATGATGTACATTATGATTTCATGGAGGTGCAGATACAAAGATACGAGTACGGGAAGCCTCTCGTCAAAGATGAAAGATCTCTATCAACGATGATGCGAAGATTGCATGATTGGTACTTGAAAATCTGCAGAGACTCTGGGGGGAGGAGTACTTTGTATGTGAAAGTTAAAAAGGAGCATGACTTAGTTGGAATTGAACTGTTGCCTGTTCCATTTGAGGAGTTCTTTCAGTTTTTCAATCAATTGGCCCTCGATAAAACAACGGTCGCCTGCTACTGTCTGTAAGTAGTACTACTTCTGTTATTAAGTCTCTCTATATAGCTCAGCTCTTTCATTGCATGTATTTATAATCATCCTCACTATATTATGCAGATTGAAGATCGCCGAATTGAAGAAAAGACAAGTCGGTGATATTGGGTTCATTAACACATATCTCATAGATGCAACTCAGGTTAAATTTCATGCCGCAGCTACCGAGGCCAACTTGCTACGATCGTTGGTAATAAATGAAAACAAAGATATAATACTCTTTCCTTACAACTTCAAGTGAGTGTTACTGTCTTGTGCGTATTCGGTTTCCTTTATATATTAGTCAAGGTTATTGTTGGGGAACGTTGCAGAAAACAAAAAATTTTCCTACGGTTTCACCAAGATCCATCTATGAATTCATCTAGCAACGAGTGATTGGATGCATCTAGGTTCCTTGTAGATTGCGAGCGGAAGCGTTCAAAGAACGGGGATGAGGGAGTCGTACTCGACGTGATCCGAATCACCGGAGATCCTAGCGCCGAACGGACGGCACCTCTGCGTTCAACACACGTACGGTCAGCGTGACGTCTCCTCCTTCTTGATCCAGCAAGGGGGAAGGAGAGGTTGAGGAAGATGGCTCCAGCATCAGCACGACGGCGTGGTGGTGATGGAGCTGCAGTACTCCGGCAGGGCTTCGCCAAGCACTATGGAGGAGGAGGAGGTGTTGGAGAGGGAGAGGGAGGCACCAAAGGCGTGGGGTAAGAAGTCCTCCATCTCCCCACTATATATAGGAGGGCCAAGGGGGGGCGCCGGCCCTAGGAGATCCAATCTCCTAGGGGGGTGCGGCCAAGGGGAGGAATCCCTCCTCCCCAAGGCACCTAGGAGATGCCTTCCCCCTTTGGGACTCTTACCTTCTTGAACCCTAGGCGCATGGGCCTCTTGGGGCTGGTGCCCTTGGCCCATATAGGCCAAGGCACACCCCCTACAGCCCATGTGGTCCCCCGGGGCAGGTGGCCCCACCCGGTGGACCCCCGGGACCCTTCCGGTGGTCCCGGTACAATACGGGTGACCCCGAAACTTGTCCCGATGCCCGAAATAGTACTTCCTATATATAATTCTTTACCTCCGGACCATTCCGGAACTCCTCGTGACGTCCGGGATCTCATCCGGGACTCCGAACAACATTCGGGTTACTGCATGTACATATCCCTACAACCCTAGCGTCACCGAACCTTAAGTGTGTAGACCCTACGGGTTCGGGAGACATGTAGACATGACCGAGATCGCTCTCCGGTCAATAACCAACAGAGGGATCTGGATACCCATGTTGGCTCCCACATGCTCCTCGATGATCTCATCGGATGAACCACGATGTCGAGGATTCAATCAATCCCGTATACAATTCCCTTTGTCAATCGGTATGCTACTTGCCCGAGATTCGATCGTCGGTATCCCAATACCTCGTTCAATCTCGTTACCGGCAAGTCACTTTAATCGTACCGTAATGCATGATCCCGTGACCAGACACTTGGTCACTTTGAGCTCATTATGATGATGCATTACCGAGTGGGCCCAGTGATACTTCTCCGTCATACGGAGTGACAAATTCCAGTCTTGATCCGTGTCAACCCAACAGACACTTTCAGAGATACCCGTAGTATACCTTTATAGTCACCCAGTTACGTTGTGACATTTGGGACACCCAAAGCACTCCTACGGTATCCGGGAGTTACACGATCTCATGGTCTAAGGAAAAGATACTTGACATTGGAAAACTCTAGCAAACGAACTATACGATCTTATGCTATGTTTAGGATTGGGTCTTGTCCATCACATCATTCTCCTAATGATGTGATCTCGTTATCAATGACATCCTATGTCCATAGTCAGGAAACCATGACTATCTGTTGATCAACGAGCTAGTCAACTAGAGGCTTACTAGGGACATGTTGGTGTCTATTATTCACACATGTATTACGATTTCTGGATAACACAATTATAGCATGAATAAAGACAATTATCATGAACAAGGAAATATAATAATAATGCTTTTATTATTGCCTCTAGGGCATATTTCCAACAGTCTCCCACTTGCACTAGAGTCAATAATCTAGTTACATGTGATGAATCGAACACCCATGGAATTCTGGTGTTGATCATGTTTTGCTCTAGGGAGAGGTTTAGTCAACGGATCTGCTATATTCAGGTCCGTATGTACTTTACAAATATCTATGTCTCCATCTTGAACATTTTCACGAATGGAGTTGAAGCGACGCTTGATGTGCCTCGTCTTCTTGTGAAACCTGGGCTCCTTGGCAAGTGCAATAGCTCCAGTGTTGTCACAGAAGAGTTTGATTGGCCCCGACGCATTGGGTATGACTCCTAGGTCGGTGATGAACTCCTTCACCCAAATTGCTTCATGTGATGCCTCCGAGGCTGCCATGTACTCCGCTTCACATGTAGATCCCGCCACGACGCTCTGCTTGCAACTGCACCAGCTTACTGCCCCACCATTCAAAATATACACGTATCCGGTTTGTGACTTAGAGTCATCCAGATCTGTGTCGAAGCTAGCATCGACGTAACCTTTGACGACGAGCTCTTCGTCACCTCCATAGACGAGAAACATTTCCTTAGTCCTTTTCAGGTACTTCAGGATATTCTTGACCGCTGTCCAGTGTTCCTTGCCAGGATTACTTTGGTACCTACCTACCAAACTTACGGCAAGGTTTACATCAGGTCTGGTACACAGCATGGCATACATAATAGAACCTATGGCTGAGGCATAGGGGATGACACTCATCTCTTCTATATCTTCTGCCGTGGTCGGACATTGAGCTGAGCTCAATTTCACACCTTGCAACACAGGCAAGAACCCCCTTCTTAGACTGATCCATATTGAATTTCTTCAATATCTTATCAAGGTATGTGCTTTGTGAAAGACCTATGAGGCGTTTTGATCTATCTCTATAGATCTTGATGCCTAATATATAAGCAGCTTCTCCAAGGTCCTTCATTGAAAAACTCTTATTCAAGTAGGCCTTTATGCTGTCCAAGAGTTCTATATCATTTCCCATCAAAAGTATGTCATCTACATATAATATGAGAAGTGCTACAGAGCTCCCACTCACTTTCTTGTAAACGCAGGCTTCTCCATAAGTCTGCGTAAACCTAAACGCTTTGATCATCTCATCAAAGCGAATGTTCCAACTCCGAGACGCTTGCACCAGCCCATAAATCGAGCATTGGAGCTTGCACACCTTGTCAGCATTCTTAGGATCGACAAAACCTTCCGGCTGCATCATATACAATTCTTCTGTAAGGAAACCATTAAGGAATGCCGTTTTGACGTCCATTTGCCATATTTCATAATCATAAAATGCGGCAATTGCTAACATGATTCGGACGGACTTCAGCTTCGCTACCGGTGAGAAAGTCTCATCGTAGTCAACCCCTTGAACTTGTCGATAACCCTTAGCGACAAGCCGAGCTTTAGAGATGGTCACATTACCATCTGCGTCTGTCTTCTTCTTAAAGATCCATTTATTTTCTATGGCTCGCCGCTCAACGGGCAAGTCAGTCGAAGTCCATACTTCGTTTTCATACATGGATCCTATCTCGGATTTCATGGCTTCTAGCCATTTGTCAGAATCCGGGCCCGCCATTGCTTCTTCATAGTTCGAAGGTTCACCGTTGTCTAACAACATGATTTCCAAGACAGGGTTGCCGTACCACTCTGGTGCGGAACGTGTCCTTGTGGACCTTCGAATTTCAGTAGGAGCTTGATCAGAAGTATCTTAATCATCATCATTAACTTCCTCTCTAGTCGGTGCTGGCACCTCAGGAACATTTCCTTGAGTTGCGCCATTTTCCGGTTCAAGAGGTAATACTTCATCAAGTTCTACTTTCCTCCCACTTACTTCTTTCGAGAGAAACTCTTTCTCTAGAAAGGACCCATTCTTGGCAACAAAGATCTTGCCTTCGGATCTGAGGTAGAAGGTATACCCAATAGTTTCTTTAGGGTATCCTATGAAGACGCATTTTTCCGATTTGGGTTCGAGCTTTTCAGGTTGAAGTTTCTTGACATAAGCATCGCATCCCCAAACTTTTAGAAACGATAGCTTAGGTTTCTTCCCAAACCATAGTTCATACGGTGTCGTCTCAACGGATTTCGACGGAGCCCTATTTAAAGTGAATGCGGTAGTCTCTAAAGCATAGCCCCAAAGAGAAAGCGGTAAATCGGTAAGAGACATCATAGATCGCACCATATCTAATAGAGTGCGATTACGACGTTCGGACACACCATTACGCTGAGGTGTTCCAGGCGGCGTGAGTTGTGAAACTATTCCACATTTTCTTAAGTGTGTGCCAAACTCGTGACTCAAGTATTCTCCTCCACGATCTGATCGCAGGAACTTGATTTTCCTGTCACGTTGATTCTCAACCTCACTCTGAAATTCCTTGAACTTTTCAAAGGTCTCAGACTTGTGTTTCATTAAATAGATATACCCATATCTACTCAAGTCATCAGTGAGGGTGAGAACATAACGATGGCCACCGCGAGCCTCAACACTCATTGGACCGCACACATCAGTATGTATGATTTCCAATAAGTTGGTTGCTCGCTCCATTGTTCCTGAGAATGGAGTCTTGGTCATTTTACCCATGAGGCATGGTTCGCACGTGTCAAATGATTCGTAATCAAGAGACTCTAAAAGTCCATCGGCATGGAGCTTCTTCATGCGTTTGACACCTATGTGACCAAGGCGGCAGTGCCACAAGTATGTGGGACTATCATTATCAATCTTACATCTTTTGGTACTCACATTATGAACATGTGTAGCATTACGCTCGAGATTCATTAAGAATAAACCATTCACCATCGGAGCATGACTGTAAAACATATCTCTCATATAAATAGAACAACCATTATTCTCAGATTTAAATGAGTAGCCATCTTGAATTAAACGAGATCTTGATACAATGTTCATGCTCAAAGCTGGCACTAAATAACAATTATTAAGGTTTAAAACTAATCCCGAAGGTAAATGTAGAGGTAGCGTGCCGACGGCGATCACATTGACATTGGAACCATTTCCGACGCACATCGTCACCTCGTCCTTTGCCAGTCTCCGCTTATTCCGCAGCTCCTGTTTTGAGTTACAAATGTGAGCAACCGCACCGGTATCAAATACCCAGGAGCTACTACGAGTACTGGTAAGGTACACATCAATTACATGTATATCACATATACCTTTCGTTTTGCCGGCCTTCTTGTCCGCTAAGTATTTGGGGCAGTTCCGCTTCCAGTGACCACTCTCCTTGCAATAAAAGCACTCAGTCTCGGGCTTGGGTCCATTCTTTGGCTTCTTCCCGGCAGCTTGCTTGCCGGGCGCGGCAACTCCCTTGCCGTCCTTCTTGAAGGTTTTCTTACCCTTGCCTTTCTTGAACTTAGTGGTTTTATTCACCATCAACACTTGATGTTCCTTTTTGACTTCTACCTCTGCTGATTTCAGCATTGCAAATACTTCAGGAATGGTCTTTTCCATCCCCCTGCATATTGAAGTTCATCACAAAGCTCTTGTAGCTTGGTGGAAGCGACTGAAGGATTCTGTCAATGACTGCGTCATCCGGGAGATTAACTCCCAGTTGAGTCAAGCGGTTATGCAACCCAGACATAGTGAGTATGTGCTCACTGACAGAACTGTTTTCCTCCATCTTACAGCTGAAGAACTTGTCGGAGACTTGATATCTCTCGACCCAGGCATGAGCTTGGAAAACCATTTTCAGCTCTTCGAACATCTCATATGCTCCGTGTCTCTCAAAACGCTTTTGGAGCCCCGGCTCTAAGCTGTAAAGCATGCCGCACTGAACGAGGGAGTAGTCATCGGTACGTGCCTGCCAAGCGTTCATAACGTCTTGTTCTGCAGGGAGAATAGGTGCGTCACCTAGCGGTGCTTGTAGGACATAATCTTTCTTGGCAGCTATGAGGATGATCCTCAGGTTCCGGACCTAGTCCGTGTAGTTGCTGCCATCGTCTTTCAGCTTGGTTTTCTCTAGGAACGTGTTGAAGTTGAGGACTACGTTGGCCATTTGATCTACAAGACATATTGTAAATATTTTAGACTAAGTACATGATAATTAAGTTCATCTAATCAAATTATTCAATGAACTCCCACTTAGATAGACATCCCTCCTGTAATCTAAGTATAACATGATCCAAGTTAACTAGGCCGTGTCCGATCATCACGTGAGACGGACTAGTCAACATCGGTGAACATCTTCATGTTGATCGTATCTTCTATACGACTCATGCTCGACCTTTCGGTCTTTTGTGTTCCGAGGCCATGTCTGTACATGCTAGGCTCGTCAAGTCAACCTAAGTGTTTGCATGTGTAAATCTGTCTTACACCGGCTCGTATGTTGTGTGGAATTGTGAGCGGATAACAATTTCACACAGGAAACAGCTATGACCATGATTACGCCAAGCTATTTAGGTGAGACTATAGAATACTCAAGCTTGCATGCCTGCAGGTCGACTCTAGAGGATCATCTTATTTACTACCGTCGTTCTAAGTAAACAAGATGCATAAATATGATAAACATCACATGCAATCAAATAATAAAAGTGACATGATATGGCCAATATCACATAGCTCCTTTGATCTCCATCTTGGGGCTCCATGATCATCTTGTCACCGGCATGACACCATGATCTCCATCATCATGATCTCCATCATCGTGTCTCCATGAAGTTGCTCGCCAACTATTACTTCTACTACTATGGCTAACGCGTTTAGCAATAAAGTAAAGTAATTTACATGGCGTTTCTCAATGACACGCAGGTCATACAAAAAAATAAAGACAACTCCTATGGCTCCTGCCGGTTGTCATACTCATCGACATGCAAGTCGTGATTCCTATTACAATAGCATGAACATCTCATACATCACATATATATCATTCATCATTCATCACAACTTTGGCCATATCATATCACAAAGCACTTGCTGCAAAAACAAGTTAGACGTCCTCTAATTGTTGTTGCAAGTTTTACGTGGCTGAAGTAGGGTTCTAGCAAGAACGTTTTCTTACCTACGTGAAAGCCACAACGTGATTTGTCAACTTCTATTTACCCTTCATAAGGACCCTTTTCATCGAATCCGCTCCAACTAAAGTGGGAGAGACAGACACCCGCCAGCCACCTTATGCAACTTGTGCATGTTAGTCGGTGGAACCGGTCTCACGTAAGCGTACATGTAAGGTTGGTCCGGGCCCCTTCATCCCACAATACCGTTGAAGCAAGATAAGACTAGTAGCGGCAAGAAAGTTGACAACATGAACGCCCACAAGAAATTGTGTTCTACTCGTGCAAGAGAACTACGCATAGACCTAGCTCATGATGCCACTGTTGGGGAACGTTGCAGAAAACAAAAAATTTTCCTACGGTTTCACCAAGATCCATCTATGAGTTCATCTAGCAATGAGTGATTGGATGCATCTACATACCTTGTATATCGCGAGCGGAAGCGTTCAAAGAACGGGGATGAGGGAGTCGTACTCGACATGATCCGAATCACTGGAGATCCTAGCGCCGAACGGACGGCACCTCCACGTTCAACACACGTACGGTCAGCGTGACGTCTCCTCCTTCTTGATCCAGCAAGGGGGAAGGAGAGGTTGAGGAAGATGGCTCCAGCAGCAGCACGATGGCGTGGTGGTGATGGAGCTGCAGTACTCCGGCAGGGCTTCGCCAAGAACTATGGAGGAGGAGGAGGTGTTGGAGAGGGAGAGGGAGGCACCAAAGGCGTGGGATAAGAAGTCCTCCATCTCCCCACTATATATAGGAGGGCCAAGGGGGGGCCCCGGACCTAGGAGATCCAATCTCCTAGGGGGGTGCGGCCAAGGGGAGGAATCCCTCCTCCCCAAGGCACCTAGGAGGTGCCTTCCCCCTTTGGGACTCTTCCCTTCTTGAACCCTAGGCGCATGGGCCTCTTGGGGCTGGTGCCCTTGGCCCATATAGTCCAAGGCACACCCCCTACAGCCCATGTGGTCCCCCGGGGCAGGTGGCCCCACCCGGTGGACCCCCGGGACCCTTCCGGTGGTCCTGGTACAATACGGGTGACCCTGAAACTTGTCCCGATGCCCAAAATAGTACTTCCTATATATAATTCTTTACCTCCGGACCATTCCGGAACTCCTCGTGACGTCCGGGATCTCATCCGGGACTCCGAACAACATTCGGGTTACTGCATGTACATATCCCTACAACCCTAGCGTCACCGAACCTTAAGTGTGTAGACCCTACGGGTTCGGGAGACATGTAGACATGACCGAGATCGCTCTCCGGTCAATAACCAACAGCGGGATCTGGATACCCATGTTGGCTCCCACATGCTCCTCGATGATCTCATCGGATGAACCACGATGTCGAGGATTCAATCAATCCCGTACACAATTCCCTTTGTCAATCGGTATGCTACTTGCCCGAGATTCGATCGTCGGTATCCCAATACCTCGTTCAATCTCGTTACCGGCAAGTCACTTTACTCGTACCGTAATGCATGATCCCGTGACCAGACACTTGGTCACTTTGAGCTCATTATGATGATGCATTACCGAGTGGGCCCAGTGATACCTCTCCGTCATACGGAGTGACAAATTCCAGTCTTGATCCGTGTCAACCCAACAGACACTTTTGGAGATACCCGTAGTATACCTTTATAGTCACCCAGTTACGTTGTGACGTTTGGCACACCCAAAGCACTCCTACAGTATCCGGGAGTTACACGATCTCATGGTCTAAGGAAAAGATACTTGACATTGGAAAACTCTAGCAAACAAACTATACGATCTTATGCTATGTTTAGGATTGGGTCTTGTCCATCACATCATTCTCCTAATGATGTGATCTCGTTATCAATGACATCCTATGTCCATAGTCAGGAAACCATGACTATCTGTTGATCAACGAGCTAGTCAACTAGAGGCTTACTAGGGACATGTTGGTGTCTATTATTCACACATGTATTACGATTTCCGGATAACACAATTATAGCATGAATAAAGACAATTATCATGAACAAGGAAATATAATAATAATGCTTTTATTATTGCCTCTAGGGCATATTTCCAACAGTTATAGTAATGTAATTGATGAGTTATGCATGCGTGTGCAGTTTCCACTATATTCTCCTAGAGATTAAGCTTGAGCAGGGACTAATAACCGTCTTAGACTCAAGACGAAAAGATCCCCAGGACTATGCAGACATGACTCAAATACTCGAGAAGTAAGTTAAATCGATCATTATCCACCATATCAGCAACTTTGTTCATTTCCTGATATATCAAGTAATTGTTTTCTTTGTCCGGCAGGGTTTGGAGAAAATTCACCAGAAAAGCTCTGGGACTGCCGAAGGAGCTGCAATTTAGACACCCGAAAGTAAGTACTATAGTAGCATGTTCCGCGCATCTACTAGTGATTCAAGTGCTAGTTTCATCAATACCATTTGGCATTCTTGCTTATCAGTTTGATTGACCTCTATTTCTTGTCAAGTGGTTGTGGCAGGAACAAGGGAATGATTTCTGTGGATACTACGTTTGCGAGTCCATGCGCCACACGACCTGTGAGCGGGGCTACACTGACGAACAATATGAAGTATGCAAATAACAACATTCACAATTTTATTTTATTACCATCATTTGTGTTGAGTTTCATTCATTCATACATATACGTATTGACCCCCTTCTTTAAACTAGATGTTTCGGAAGCGGGGTGAACTCCTAGCACCAGCTCGCATGCGAGCAATTCAAGAGGAATTGGCAGCATTCTTTCTTGACCACGTGATCGCTGAAGACGGAGAATACTATGTGGACCCTGAGTCCATATGATTATATTTGTAAGAGATAATTATTGTATATATGTAGCCGGTAGTGTCGGATAGATATACGAGAACTTGTTGTTCGACCAATCTCTCGAAGAAGGAGAGGTGGTCGATATCACTTCTCTCTATATGCATATATGTTCATGACGATCTTCTGTTTCCTTCGTTTGCTTACTAGCTAGCTAGTGTGTCTAGTCCTCTCTATACGTATGTATAGTACGTAGCGTCGACCAAGCACGGACATAAGACAGGACACTTCTCTCTATTAATTATAGCTAGCTAACATAATATATGAAACACCTAAATTAACCCCCCAAAACCCCCAACCCCCCCCCCTTTCAAAAAAAAACAAAAACCCCAGCCACAGAAATGCTGACGCGTGGATGCCTATTGGTCCCGGTTGGTGCCACCAACCGGGACCAAAGGGTCTCCTGCCTGGGCTCCGCGCACAGGCCACGTGGAGGCCCATCTGTCCCGGTTCTGGATTGAACCGGGACTAAAGGGACAGGGATTAGTACCGACCCTTTAGTCCCGGTTCCAGAACCGGGACAAAAGGCCCTTACAAACCGGGACAACAGGCCCTTTTTCTACTAGTGGATGAAGCCCACTATAAATATGTCTCGGATACTGTGTTGTTAATTTTAATTGATGACACATGATTCAAGAGGGAATTCTATTTGGCGCGCTAGGTCACCCGCGAGCGACCTGGCGTGCAACCCCCGCGCACTGGGTGTTCATATGGGTCGGCCCATTTCCCCCCTTTTTCCTTTCGTTTTTCCTTTTCCTTTTCTCTTTTTCTTTTCTGTTTCTTGTTTTCCTCCTTTTTCTTTCAAAATTTGTTCATTGATTTAAAAATGTTCATCAAATTCAATATTTGTTCATCCATTTTTTTAAAAATGTTCTTGAATAAAATTTTGTTGATCAAGTTAAAAAATGTTCATCATATTCAAAATTTGTTCATCAAAGACAAAACAGTGTTCATTATTATTAAAAAATGCTCATAGAAATTTTTTCATCGAAATAAAAAATGTTCACTAAAATTTAAGAAATGTTCATTCTTTTGAAATTGCGAACACTTTTGAATCAAGGACTGTTTTTGAATTCGGTCAACATTTTTTTAAATCCCTGAACTTTTTTTGAAAATCTGTTTTTCTGAAATCTTAAAAAAAGGGGCACCTCACACCCACATGGGCCGGCCCATCTTTTGGCGCTGCTTACTACTGGCCTGCAAAGGACACCTCGTCGTGTCATTGCTCGTGATGTCTTCACCAGGATTTGACTTACCAATGTGAAAGGTACCGTGCCAGTGGTTCTATCATTTAGATAGAGAGTGATCTTTCCTTCTTGTCGAAGAAAGATATGACGTTGGGAAGGGAAAGGGAGTAGAAACGTTTTCGTAGCCTTGGGGCGAAGTTTCGCATGATCCAGAATTGCACTAGAACCTACAAGTCCTGTTATCGTTCTTAATTCGATAGCCACGAGAACCAATGATCACCCATGACTTCTGTGTACCACTAGTGCCACAAAGGCCTTTAGTGGTCTTATTGGCGCATACCACGGTGGGGTCTTCGACTAGGGTGAAGTAGTAACAAGGTACCCGTAGGGGAACCTGTGGCTGGATTGAATCCTTCGTGATGAAAATGCCCTCGCCTACTTGACTAAACTAAGGACCTCTTGCGTAAAGAAAAGAGGCTCTCCCATTCCCACCCGATACGTCAAAAGAAATTGACTAATAAGGGGAACCAACCAGTCGAATTGGATTGATTATGTCACCCCGCATTACTATAAAAGGGCAGCAACTTTGTACTAAAATGGGCTTTGGCACTCCTTCCGCTATTACTCGAAATAGGACAAGAGATCGTCAGATAAACCAAACTGCCGACCTACTGTCTATATTGTGTTGGATCAGATAATGGTGAGCCATCAGTCGGACGGAGTTTAACGTAAAGCTCCAAGGGAGTGTCAACAGTCTTCTCATCATTGAGTTGAGCTCGAGTGATCAAGTCACGACGTTATTTGATCTGAGATACCAAATATCCACGAGGAGAATGTGCAACCTCCTAGCGCATGTGTCGTAAGTGGGTCGGCCCATGTAGAAGCTCCTTCCACCGATTTTGCGAAGCTTCTACAAGCTTCCAATAAGTTTTCTGAAGATTCTTTCGATCGTTTTTTTCTTGCTATTTTGTGTTTTCTACCCATTTTTTCCATTTTTGTGTTTTCATTGTCCCTGACATGCACAATTCTACCTTATCCGAGCCTGTCATTGCATGCACTTTGGACAACCATCCGTAGCATCACTGCAATCTACACCTCCGATGACCAGAGAGCGCACCACGAGTCCAGGATGACGCCCTTCCCTTTTAATTGTTTGTAAGTTCTTCTTTCACTTCCAATTATCTTCTTATATGTTAAGAAACTCCAATCTTGTTTCTCTTAGAAAAACCTTGTTTTTCCACTCGTTAGGTCCTAAGTCTAGTAATGGTAAGCATGTAAATTTGTCAAGAAGTGACAATCCGCAAGTCAAAATATCGGTGATGATTCAAAACTCTCTAATTTAAAAGGGATTAAGTTTTTTTCGAAACAGAGGAAAAATAATTTTCTCATTTATTAACTAAGGGAGAATAGAGTTTATTACTAATAACCTTTAAATGCCACATGAAAGACTACTCGCGTAAGACAATAGACCCTACTTTCTTTGCACCTGTGGTGATCCACAAGTTTTCCTATTAGTATTGATGGTATTATGCATATATGAAAATATGCATGTTTACAAAGGGCTACTACCCTAAATATGTTCGGAATAAAGTATGGTCGTTTATGTTCTTCTTTAATTTGTCTACAATTTTCTTTATATATAAAGTTTGACATCACAAGGTTTGGGTCCTGGCACATCCACTAATGGTACCGCCACCATCTCGTGCCCCACCTCTCCTGAATATTTTTCATAGTGCAGCTAGAGGCGGCGGCAGATTTTCTTTCCACGTGCGGTGTGTGCACGCTGAGCGGGCGCACGAACAGGAACGCGTGCTTGCGCAATGCATGTGTGTGTGAGCTTTTAATAGTTAACATGCCACGTGGCCCTAACGGGTGGGCCATATATGTCATAATCATCCTGAATTTGAGCTCAATCGGTCATTTAAACAGAAGTGATCGTTTTTTTTACCAAAAACTAGAGCTAAAGTGGTAGTTTTCTGTCAAAGTTTGTTAGAGCACACTACTAGGGAAAGGCCTAGCCCGCACTACTGCTACGGCGCTATAACTAAAGGTTAGCAGCAGCGTTGGTTTAACCGCGCTACTGCTATAGCTACTTAGTAGTAGCGCTTCTTGTAGAAAGTGCTATTGGTAATTACTACTAGCGCGCCTCTCTTCCTGGAGGAAGACAGGACTGAAGAAACACGACAGACTGTAAAAGCAGCAGGAGTACTTAACAACCTTAACTGAAACCAGCAGGGGCACTTAACAACCAGAGCTGAAAGCAGTATGAGTACTTATACAGGTTCAACCGTACAAAGCACGCCTCAAACAGTGCTACTTTACCTACAGTTAACCAAGGGTGAGGCCGCCAAGCCTCAGGACAAGGCCAAGGCGCCACCCCACGCATCCACAACCTTCTGAAAGCGGCTTCATCTCGCAACGTGGTCAATAAACAGGATATTCGCTTTAGAGCCATGGAAAAGCATGAACATAATCTTCTGTCCTATTCTCCAAGATGGATGGGCCTTCATTATTTGAGACCACCCATGAATAAGTATCTTTTCACCTCCAAGGGGAATTGAGTAGGTCGACATAAACATCATGTTGTGACCAAGCGCAAGTGTGACCCGACCATGGTCAGGCATCTGTATAGGAACAATAGAACTCGACAGTTCCTGTTTCAAGAAGATCACAGCTGTAAAACTGTGTATAAGCAATAGTTTATGAACAACATATATAACAGAAAACACCTTGTACCATAAGTTTCTTGACACAGTTGGACCTGTTCAACGAGTGCAGCAGTGGCACACATATCCCACGTGGCCATCCACCATTCAAACACCTCACAAAGACCTCAAGACGATCAATAAAGTGTAGGAACTTGTGGATGTCGATCCAGTCAACTTCAGTGCCATTAGTAACAGCCGAGTTATTACAGAGTAACAAACGAGCATACTGCTTAACTCTGAAAAAACCTACACGTGCCACCATTATAAGAAAATATTAGTTAGAAGTAGCATCTTCGTGAGAGATTCGTTGCTACTTCTAAAGTTAAATTGTGATTAGTTAGACAGAATAGGTGGATTAAGAAGTAATCGAGGCAACAAGTAAGAACCAGATACAAAACTAACATGGATGAACAATTGGAACGATGTCGGGGTGGAAGATCGCAGTGAAGATGAGACCATGTTCTGCTATTTCCATCAACATTCGCGCGTCAACTTTCAGTCTGTAACACTTGAGTAAGTTTATCCAATTTCGGCCATAAAAAGCAGCGATCTTCTTGGTTCATGAACCCAACTCGAAACTTATATCCATGGCTTGTCTTCACTATGACCATTAAACTAGTGTATTCAGTTATGGCAAGGCCGAGCATCTTGAGTACATGTGTTCTGGCAGAGCAAATAATACGCTGCAGGAAAAATAATATGAGACACAGCATGTTCAAAAAAACCCCACCCTCCCGGATAGAAAAGAGGATTCTAGGAACATACTGTGCGCGTTTCAAAATGCTGTGTTAGGATGAGAAGGAACAAGTGTGGCGTCTCGCCGAGGGCGTAGAAACCTGTAAGGTACTTGCACTTTGGGCACTGCAAATGAAACACACTAGATTCAGTAGGAATAAAAATGCATCAATGGCGGCGGCTACCATCCTAGCATTACGTGCGACCAAGGGACTTGGATTTATCGGGGATCGATGAAGAATTCGTACCTGGTTCTCCATGAGAAAACCGTATGCAATCGCCGAGAGGGGTTTTTCTCTGAACAAGTAGACGAGGGAGAAGGGGATTCAGGCCCAGTGAAATATTGCCGCTTCGTCCGTCCAGCTTACTGCTAAAGCTGAAAAGGGGGGGGGGGTTATGATTTGACGGCTCATTGGGCATTACTGCGGCTACGACCGGGGTGTGTCTACCGCGAAGTTTTGCACTCTAATTTGTGCATATGGCACGTGGACCCCGTTGCCGGTTGCCCCACATATCAGCGAAAGGAAGTAGAAAGACAGGAGTAACTAGTTACACATAATTATATTTTTTGACAGAGAGATACTCCCTCTGTAAAGAAATATACAAATATTTTATATCACAGGCTCACCTTGCCGAGAAATATACTCCCTCTGCAACGCACGGGCATTATGGGGGTTCAACTTTTTTTATGGGGGTTCAGCTAAGAATATAATACTCAGATAGGCTCACGGTTCTGGACTTTGGGCCGCAGGCTGACCCTGCATGTTTGGGGGCCCATGTGTTCTACCTCAGCGCTTTTCATATTGCAAGCAATCGGTACGGCGCTGGTTTTAGATGCTGTCGCAAGGCGAATACACAAAATTGAATAAAGCACGACAGCTGTTGGAATGAATTCGAACGACAGTTCCTAACCAGCAATTAGAGTTGCAATCTATCAACGATATACCATGTGATAAATAATACTGTCGTACTACTTATACACACAGGACACTTGTCTCACCATGCCAGATTATTACATCAAAATCTCTCGGTGGATAGATCAGTTCGGTAGTTGCGTGCTGCTACTGAAGAATTTCAAAGTTGATTTGGACCAGCTCTCCTTGCCGAGAAAGTTCGATTTTGACATCATCCCCTACCGCAAGATATGATTTAGATTTGAACCTTGACCATCCTTTAGCATCAATCATCATGCGACCATCCTTTGTACTTACGGTATATTGAGCAGGTTCATTCACACTAAGGCTGGGCATGGTAAGAGAAACTTGGCCGCGGTCGCCCGAATTGTTGAACGACTCCCTCGTTGCTCTAGGAATTCTCTGTTTGCAAACAAGAAGACATACCCAAACAGTTAGATCAACACAGCGAATCATGTGAAACAACATGAAAAGAAAAAAGAACGAAGCACTTGGGCGGCCAATGCTTACCAAGAAGGTGGACATGTCGGTTTTTGTAAGGACTTTGGTATATGAAGTGCGAACTTCAGCCCAGTCTGTTGCCGGTGCAACTGCACGGGCCGGAGCAGAAGCAAGTGCAAGTGTTGGTGCAGGTGCCGAAGCCGCTGCTGCTGCCGGAGATGGTGCTCCTTTTAGAGCTGGTGCCGGTGTCGGAGCAGGTGCCGGTGTCGATGCCCGATCCTCCGGTAGATCAGACTGATCGGCTGACGCGGTCGGTGCCCAATCCTCAGCTGGATCAGACTGAGCTGCTGCCGCTGTCAGTGCTAGAGCAACTGCCGGTGCTCGATCTATGCGAGACAGCGCGATCATGTCTGGTCTGCTATGATCAGCTTTCTAACTTGACTAGGATCCGTGACCGTGATCCAGTTTTTTTCTTCATTTCTTTTAAACGCGAAAAGGAGTAATTGTGGCGTTTTTGTTAAACCAAACTGCAATTCATCATAGGGATTCAGCTTGTACTCAGACAACAGACTGATCCAATTTTTTCCAGTAATATAAGTGATGGACAGTGCCTTCGTTACTGACACGACATAAGAAGTGAAACCTGCAAAAATAGCCATCGTAGAGCAAACCAAACGGTTTATTCTGTGATGAATGTCACATGGAAAAACCTGCATCATAAAATTGCAGGAAAAGAAAGAAAACATGACATTAAATCAATAAGATTTAGACAGTAAATCAATAAGATTTACTTGATGTGACATGAGTGAATCCTTACCAGGAAATCACTATGTTGAAGTACTAAACAGAAGATTGATCGTCCAACTACGCGTGGCATGCAGGGGGCCCGCCTACTCCCACAAGCAAGACAGCCCAAAGGTCGTGACAAATTGTATGGACTGAACATCCATGGGACTGGAAATCCTGATGGGTGCGATAAACCCTGCAATGCATACAGATATTAGAGTGTAACCATAATTGATAAACCATCCTCACAAAAAATATGATCTGGATACTTCAAAATATACAGACTGAATTGAGTTGACAGACATTAACATAGACCGTTCTCAGGACTGACCACACACCAAAAGCGGCAATACTAATAAACAATACAGGGTTCACAAACACAAATCAAGTACTGAACAATAGTACTTACTACAAACAAGCAAAGTTGCACTAACTAAACTCTGCAGACTATTTCTTGCCACCGACCTATGGGATGAACCTGTTGGGGAACATAGTAGTTTCAAAAAATTTCCTACGCACACGCAAGATCATGGTGATGCATAGCAACGAGAGGGGAGAGTGTTGTCCACGTACCCTCGTAGACCGAAAGCTGAAGCGTTAGCACAACACGGTTGATGTAGTCGTACGTCTTCACGGCCCGACCGATCAAGCACCGAAACTACGGCACCTCCGAGTTCTAGCACACGTTCAGCTCGATGACGATCCCCGGACTCCGATCCAGCAGAATGTCGGGGAAGAATTCCGTTAGCACGACGGCGTGGTGATGATCTTGATGTTCTACCGTCGCAGGGCTTCGCCTAAGCACCGCTACAATATTATCGAGGATTATGGTGGAGGGGGGCACCGCACACGGCTAAGAGATCAATGATCAATTGTTGTGTCTATGGGGTGCCCCCTGCCCCCGTATATAAAGGAGCAAGGGAGGGAGGCGGCCGGCCTAGGAGGAGGGCGCGCCAAGGGGGGAGTCCTACTCCCACCGGGAGTAGGACTCCTCCTTCCCTTGTTGGAGTAGGAGAGAAGGAAAGAGGGGGAGAGGAACAAGGAAAAGTGGGCTGCACCCCTTGTCCAATTCGGACCAGAGGGGGGGCGCACGCCTCCTTCCTTTTGGCCTCTCTCCTCTATTCCCGTATGGCGCAATAAGGCCCATATACTCCCCGGCGAATTCCCGTAACTCTCCGGTACTCCGAAAAATACCCGAATCACTCGGAACCTTTCCGATGTCCGAATATAGTCGTCCAATATATCGATCTTTACGTCTCGACCATTTCGAGACTCCTCGTCATGTCCCTGATCCCATCCGGGACTCCAAACTCCAACTACACCACAACACTTGATTGGGGGCAGTTAACTGCCGGGAGAAATACCTGACCAAGGGCAAAGAAACTGCCAGGAATTGAATAACTGCCGGTGGAAGTACTACAGGCAGAGGAACTGCCGGGAGAAGTTAACAAACGAGGGCACCCAAACTGCCGGCAATGAGGTCCACTTGGCAGGTCATCCTATCTGCCGGCCCACCTAAACTGCGGCCTGTTATCTGCCGAGTAATCAAACTAATGGGCCTAAGCGCGCTCGCGTGGGAGAAAGGGCACGAGATCTAATATTTGGCCCAAAGGGTTCTTTTAGTCATCGCCCTGACCATTTCTTCCCCAAATCTTGCAAAACCTAACCCTCCAACCCGACCACGCCGCCGCGTCCAACCAGACGACGCCGCCGCCACCACCTCCACCAGCCACTCCACCTCAGTGTAGGCTTCCGCCCCGAGCACAGTCGCCGCCGACCGCCTAGTCGTCGCCGAGCACCCTCCTACACCGACGAATCCCTTGGCCGCTTCCTCCCCATCCCCTGCTGCACCTAGCACCTGCTTCCTCCCGAGGAAAGCCGCCGACCGCCCTCCATCCCCACCACAACAGCCACCTCCTCCGCAGGTTTCCTCCGCCGAGCAGGCCTCCTCCTCCTCAAGCTTTCTCCCCCAAGCAGGGCCTCCTCCTCCACGAGCATCCCTCCCCGAGCACTAAGTTGGGCCGCCTCATGTTTCCCTCACCTGAGCAGGGCCCCTCTCCCGAGAAGCTCCACCTCCTGTACATCCTCCCCTAGGTGCAGCGCCGCCTCCTTGCCCACCGAGAGCACTTGGCCGGTGAGATTTCATTCTTTGCAAACTTTTGTTCCCTTTTTCTTCTGACCAGTAACTAGAACAACTTCAGAAAGTGTTTTGAGTTTATATGACAGTACATTTGTGAAAATAACGAGTAGCCCCAAGTTTTTCTTATGGTGAGGAGATCTTCCATTGCAGCAAATTGTCGCTACAACTGCATACTAAATCAGTGAATCCCAGTAGGAGTACTACATGCAAGCTCTGGGAAGATAAGTTTAAAGGCCGTGCTGCAAATATAGCTAGAGAACTTCTTTCTGTATATTTTGGTGCAAGTGTAGACTGAAAGTGGAGTACCACTTCTAGAGTTAAACAATTTTAACTAGTGAATGTGTTAGTTCTATGACCCCGCAAAAAAGAATGTGTTAGTTCTATGAATATAGATATATGGGGTTTGATCTGGAATTTTCTTCTATAATTTTCTATTTCTAGTTTGCCACTGCTCCCAGTCATCTGATTCTGGAATTTTATGATCAATAGTTGTCTATCATAGTAGAAATCCCTTCAAGTGTTGCAACCTTTATTATTGAATTGAAAAACATTTGCTTGATAATTTATTTTTTCTAGAGTAAAATGATAGCAATTTGGTTTTGTACTGTCATCCCTACTGGAAATAGCATGGCATCATGACTTATTAAATTACAAGATCCCCTATTGTTAAAACTTCTTTTATTTAGCTTAACACTTAAGAACAAATACATCCATAGCTATCTTCATAGAGATGGTACATAGCTTAAGATGTGCATGTGGTTCAGATTTTGGAAAAGGGTCTACTGGCAGTGCCACGTACAAGTAATTTAACCCTAGCAGTACAGTACCTTGTCATGCAGGGCCACGAGTAATATAAGACTGCTGTTTTGTTGCTGATAATTAGAACGTTTGGATGCTTGTTGTTTAGGTTGTGCGTCTAGGTTTGGTAGTAGTGCTGGTGTGTGTGGCTTAGTCTCTGATGTTTTCAGTAATGGAAATTGGGAGCTATGCTCCTAAGTAGAAAAATTGGAAGAATTAGGACATGAGGCTAGCTGAGTACCATGCTCTTTTCTCCTATATGTAATTCTTACAAACTATTCCCTAATTTTCATTTGATGCTTTCACTGAAATATTTTTTTGGATTGTTTGTCTTGTGAGCAGCGTGCATCTTCTTTGTCCTCTCCAAGCAGCGTCAACTACTCCATACAAGCACATAAGCTTATGCTCTTATGATTATATATTTACTTTTGGATACATGTTTGCTGCTATTTCAGAACATTGAAACTTATTTAGCATTTCGTTTCTTATATGCTTCATGCAAATGAAACTGCAGTATGAACTGAGATTTTGCTTGCCATCTGTATACATGCCCTGAATTTGATTAGTCTTTTTATGCATACAACTACTGGAAGCTTTTACATGTCCTGGAACTGAGCTTTTACATGCCCTGTGTATTCTGAAGATTAGTCTTTTGTTATTGGGCAGTACTTGAAACAGAGTCGTTGGTCTCCTGACATATAACCATTTATGAAGATGAATATCATAGGTGATGCCTTCTCTTGTATTCCTATGCATAGTCCAGTACATGTGTAAAAAGTGGCTGACCTGGCATAGTGGCATTACACTTTTTAGTATTTTGTACACATCAGGAACCTTGCTATAGATACACACTGAAAGTTGAAAATGATGCTAGCAGAAATAGGTGTTCTGTCAGCTACGCATTTGTTTTAAAACATGATATGACTACTTGCTTTGGAATACTTATCTGATCCTATCTCATGTATATTTTAGTTATTTCTAGACAAAGCTTTAGGAACCAAGTTCATTTACAACTCAAAGTCTTGTGCATTGAGGAGAATTGAGATACTTGCTCATTCTGTACTTGTCAAAACGTATGTGTAGATATTCTGCTCATTCTGGTTGATGCTACTACTTGATTAGGGTCTTCTTTATGAGCTTCTACCTTGTGTAAATAACATGATTATTTGGCAGCCTGGTTTCATATCTTTGAATCTTATGTGAATAAACTATGTCCAAGTATTCGCTGTTCTTTGCTTAACTAGATATCAAAGTATAAACAACAAGCTCATGTACAAGATGGCAATTATGGTGGTTATTTAGTTTATTTCATTGATTCTCGACATATTAATTGATTCTAGAGTCCTAGCTTTATGCAAGGAGATGTAAAAGAAGCAACAAGTAATTTCCCTTCTCCTTTCTTTTACAATTGTCATGATTTTATATGACCTTTTTTAGTTAAAACCTGTTGTCGTTGGTCTGAATATTTTGATAATTAAAATTTGTGATGAATTCTTAAATTGATTAGGAAGATTGGACGTGTAAAACTTTGTTTATGTCGCTGGGTGCAGGTCTTTTATATCCTTCCAATACCTTGAACTAACTATTTTCTCTGCGGTTACATATATGCACATCTTATGCTCATTTGCAGGGCTTCAGCAAAGTTTGGCCGACCTTTTGGTGGCTAATATTTAGAAGCTATATTTAATCCAAAGCTTTTCTTTAACAGAGCAATTCAGCTGGTACGTTTGCAAGTAAATTTATGCCAGTACAAGTACTAGTAGCAGAGCTGAGAACATGTTAGGACATGACCATTAATGGATTATTCATGCAGGTTCCTGTCAAACTTTGCTATCAACTATGTGCCCATATCCTCTGGTACGCAAAATCCCCCCTCAAGAGGCGAGCCATTAGTGTTTGATGTCTGAGACTATCTCCATTTTTTGTGTTACAATATAGATATTTACCAAGATTATTAGCTTATAGCAGTTCTACCATCTTCTCTGTTCAGGTTGGCATCATCGTTGGAAGATCTTCTGCACTATCTACATGATGTTTCTTCTACATGATAGCACTTCACGTCTACATGATGTTTCTTCTACATGATAGCACTTGAAGACTACATGACGTTTCTTGTATTCGCAGCTCAAACCATTTGTGTAGCTTAGTTTGAACAAAAGATCTTATTGTCTTGCATGTAAACTCTATTTAGTAATGTAGCTAGACACTACTGAACGCATGTACAAATGTCAAAATACTAAAGTGTTTGTCATTACGTGTTTGAGATCTGCTATTGAATCTTGAGTGAATTCCTGTATGAACAGAAATCAAAAGAAATATAAATGCTACCAAATTCCTGTATGAATAGAAATCAAAAGTATTATATATGCTACCAGGATTAGGAAAATTGGCGCGTAAGTAAAAGACAAGGGCAGACTATCTGCCAGGAATTGCATTACCGGCATATACTTCTATCTGCCGAGAAAACGAGGCTTCTTGGCAGTATAACTGCCGGGAGATCTGTATCTGCCGGGAGATCCATTTCCCAGCAGCCGTTCTTGTGGCAGTTCTATCTGCCGGGAGAATCTCTGTCCCGGTAGTTTCTCTGCCCTCTTATGGGTCTTCTCCTGGCAGATTACATTGTTGGGGAACGTAGCAGAAATTCAAAATTTTCTACGCATCACCAAGATCAATCTATGGAGTAATCTAGCAATGAGGGGAAGGAGAGTGCATCTACATACCCTTGTAGATCGCTAAGAGGAAGCGTTCAAGTGAACGGGTTGATGGAGTCGTACTCGTCGTGATCCAAATCACCGATGATCCTAGTGCCCAACGGACGGCACCTCCGTGTTCAACACACGTACAGCCCGGTGACGTCTCCTACGCCTTGATCCAGCAAGGGGAGAAGGAGAGGTTGGGAAGACTCCATCCAGCAGCAGCACGACGGCGTGGTGGTGGTGGAGGAGCGCGGGACTCTAGCAGGGCTTCACCAAGCACTACGAGAGACGAGGAGGGAGAGGGGTAGGGCTGCGCCAACAGGGAGAGCAAATCACCTGTGTTGGGCAGCCCCAAACCTCAAGTATATATAGGGGAAGGGGAGGGGCTGCGCCCCCACCTAGGGTTCCCTCCCTAGGGGTGGCGACCAGCCCTAGATCCCATCTAGGGGGCGGCGAAGGGGGAAGAGAGGTGGGCGCACCACTAGGTGGGCCTTAGGCCCATCTGAGCCTAGGGTTTGCCCCCTTCCCCTCTTGGAGGCGCCTTGGGCCTTTGTGGGAGGCGCCCCAGCCCACCTAGGGGCTGGTCCCTTCCCACTATTGGCCCATGTAGGCCTCCGGGGCTGGTGGCCCCACCTGGTGGACCCCCGGACCCCTCTGGTGGTCCTGGTACACTACCGGTGATGCCCGGAACACTTCCGGTGACCAAAACCATACTTCCTATATATCAATCTTTACCTCCGGACCATTCCGGTACTCCTCGTGACGTTCGGGATCTCATCCAGGACTCCGAACAACATTCGGTGACCGCGTACATACTTTCCCTATAACCCTAGCGTCATCGAACCTTAAGTGTGTAGACCCTACGGGTTCGGAAGTCATGCAGACATGGCCGAGACAACTCTCCGGTCAATAACCAACAGTGGGATCTGGATACCCATGTTGGCTCCCACATGCTCCACGATGATCTCATCGAATGAACCACGATGTCAAGGACTTAATCAATCCCGTATACAATTCCCTTTGTCTAGCGGTACAATACTTGCCCGAGATTCGATCGTCGGTATCCCGATACCTTGTTCAATCTCGTTACCGGCAAGTCTCTTTACTCGTTCCGTAACACATCATCCCGTGATCAACTCCTTGATCACATCGTGCACATTATTGTGATGTCCTACCGAGTGGGCCCAGAGATACCTCTCCGTTTACACAGAGTGACAAATCCCAGTCTCGATTCGTGCCAACCCAACAGACACTTTTGGAGATACCTGTAGTGTACCTTTATAGCCACCCTGTTACGTTGTGACGTTTGGCACACCCAAAGCACTCCTACGGTATCCGGGAGTTGCACAATCTCATGGTCTAAGGAAACGATACTTGACATTAGAAAAGCTTTAGCATACGAACTACATGATCTTGTGCTAGGCTTAGGATTAGGTCTTGTCCATCACATCATTCTCCTAATGATGTGATCCCGTTATCAACGACATCCAATGTCCATGGTCAGGAAACCGTAACCATCTATTGATCAACGAGCTAGTCAACTAGAGGCTTACTAGGGACATGGTGTTGTCTATGTATCCACACACGTATCTGAGTTTCCTATCAATACAATTCTAGCATGGATAATAAATGATTATCATGAACAAGGAAATATAATAATAACCAGTTTATTATTGCCTCTAGGGCATATTTCCAACAGTCTCCCACTTGCACTAGAGTCAATAATCCAGTTCACATCGATATGTGATTAACACTCAAGGTCACATCCCCATGTGACTAACACCCAAAGAGTTATGGGTTTGATCATGTTATGCTTGTGAGAGAGGTTTCAGTCAACGGGTCTGCAACATTCAGATCCGTATGTACTTCACAAATTTCTATGTCATCTTGTAGATGCAACTACTACGCTACATTTGGAGCCATTTCAAATAACTGTTCTACTTGGAGCTATTCTAAATTGTTGCTCCATTATACGTATCCGGTATCTCTACTCAGAGCTATCCGGATAGGTGTTAAGCTTGCATCGACGTAACTCTTTACGTCGAACTCTTTATCACCTCCATAACCGAGAAACATATCCTTATTCCTCTAAGGATAATTTAGACCGCTATCTGGTGATCTACTCCTAGATTACCTTTGTACCCTCTTGCCAGATATGTGGCAAGGCACACATCAGGCGCGGTACTCAGCATGGCATACCGTATAGAGCCTATGACAAAAGCATAGGGGACGACCTTCGTCCTTCCTCTTTCTTCTGCCGTGGTCGAGCTTTAAGTCTTAACTTCATACCTTACAACTCAGGCAAGAACTCCTTCTTTGACTGATCCATCTTGAACACCTTCAAGATCATGTCAAGGTATGTGCTCATTTGAAAGTACCATTAAGCGTTTTGATCTATCCTTATAGATCTTGATGCTCAATGTTGAAGTAGCTTAATCTAGGCTTTCCATTGAAAAACACTTTCCAAATAACCCTATATGCTTTCCAGAAATTCTTCGTCATTTCTGATCAACAATATGTCAACAACATATATTCATCAGAAATTCTATAGTGCTCCCACTCACTTCTTTGGAAATACAAGTTTCTCATAAATTTGCATACACCCAAAATCTTTGATCATCTCATCAAAGCATACATTCCAACTCCGAGATGCTTACTCCAGTCCTTAGAAGGATTGCTGGAGCTTTGCATACTTGTTAGCATCTTTCAGGATTGACAAAACCTTCTATTGTATCACATACAACTTTTCTTACGAAAACTTGGTAAGAAAACTTGTTTTGACATCCATCTGTAAGATTTCATAATCGAAAAATACAACTAATGCTAACATGATTCCGACGGACTTAAGCATCGCTACGGGTGAGAAATTCTCATCGTAGTCAACTCCTTGAACTTGTCGGAAAAAACATCTTAACGACAAGTCAAGCTTTCTTAATGGTGATACTTACCATCATTGTCCGTCTTCCTTTTAAAAATCCATATGTACCTAACAGCCTTACGACCATCAGGTAGTTCTTCCAAAGTCTACACTTTGTTTTTATATATGGATCCTCTCTCGGATTATATGGCCTCAAGCCATTTTGGAATCCAGGCCCACCATCGCTTCTCCATAGCTCGTAGGTTCATTGTTGTCTAGCAACATGACTTCCAAGACAGGATTACGTACCACTCTGAAGTAGTACGCATCCTTGTCATCCCACGAGGTTTGGTAGTGACTTGATCTGAAGTTTCATGATCACTATCATAAGCTTCCACTTCAATTGGTGTAGGTGCCACAGGAACAACTCCCTGTGCCCTGCCACACACTAGTTGAAGAGATGGTTCAATAACCTAATCAAGTCTCCACCATCCTCCCACTCAATTCTTTCGAGAGAAACTTTTCCTCGAGAAAGGACCCAATTCTAGAAACAATCCCTTATTGCTTTTGGATCTGAGACAGGAGGTATACCCAACTGTTTTGGGTGTCCTATGAAGATGCATTTATCCGCTTTGGGTTCGAGCTTATCAGCCTGAAACTTTTTCACATAAGCGTCGCAGCCCCAAACTTTTAAGAAATGACAGCTTAGGTTTCTCTAAACCATAGTTCATACGGTGTCATCTCATCGGAATTACGTGGTGCCCTATTTAAAGTGAGTGTGGTTGTCTCTAATGCCTAACCCATAAACTATCATGGTAATTCGATAAGAGACATCATGGCATGCATCATATCCAATAGGGTGCAGTTATGATGTTCGGACACACCATCATACTATGGTGTTTCAGGCTGTATTAGTTGTGAAACAATTTCCACAATGTCTTAATTCTGTGCCAAACTCGTAATTCAGATATTCATCTCTATGATCATATCATAGATATTTTATCCTCTTGTCACGACGATCTTTCAACTTCACCCTGAAATTACTTGAACCTTTCAATAATTCAGACTCGTGATTCATCAAGTAAATATACTCAACATCTACTCAAATCATCTGTGAAGTAAGAACATAACGATATCCACTACACGCCTCAGCACTCATTGGACTGCACACATCAAAATGTATTACTTCCAACAAGTTGCTTTCTAGTTCCATTTTACTGAAAACGAGGCTTTCAGTCATCTTGCCCATGTGGTATGATTTGCATGTCTCAAGTGATTCAGAATCAAGTGAGTCCAAACGGTCCATTTGCATGGAGTTTCTTCATGCATATACACCAATAGACATGGTTCGCATGTCTCAAACTTTTCAAAACGAGTGAGCCCAAAGATCCATCAACATGGAGCTTCTTCATGCGTTTTATACCGATATGACTTACGTGGCAGTGCCACAAGTAGGTGGTACTATCATTACTATCTTATATCTTTTGGCATGAACATGTGTATCACTACGATCGAGATTCAATAAACCATTCATTTTAGGTGCAAGACCATTGAAGGTATTATTCAAATAAACAGAGTAACCATTATTCTCCTTAAATGAATAACCGTATTGCAATAGACATAATCCAATCATGTCTATGCCCAACGCAAACACCAATCTCGATGGTAGAGGGAGCGTGCGATGCTTGATCACATCAAGCTTGGAAAAACTTCCAACACATATTGCCAGCTCACCTTTAGCTAGTTTCTGTTTACTCCGCAGCCTTTTATTTTGAGTTTACTAACATTTAGCAACCGAACCGGTATCTAATACCATGGTGCTACTAGGAGTACTAGTAAATTACACATTAACACAATGTAAATCCAATATACTTCTATCGACCTTGCCAGCCTTCTCATCTACCAAGTATCTAGGGTAATTCTACTCCAGTGGCTGTTCCCCTTATTACAGAAGCACTTAGTCTCGGGTTTGGGTTCAACCTTGGGTTTCTTCACTAGAGCAGCAGCTGATTTGCCGTTTCATGAAGTATCCCTTTTTGCCCTTGCCCTTCTTGAAACTAGTGGTTTCACCAACCATCAACAATTGATGCTCCTTCTTGATTTCTACTTTTGTGGTGTCAAACATCGCGAATATCTCAAGGATCATCATATATGTCCCTGATATATTATAGTTCATCACGAAGCTCTAGCAGCTTGGTGGTAATGACTTCGGAGAAACATCACTATCTCATTTGGAAGATCAACTCCCACTTGATTCAAATGATTGTTGTACTCAGACAATCTGAGCACAAGCTCAACAATTGAGCTTTTCTCCCTTAGTTTGCAGGCTAAGAAAATCGTCGGAGATCTTATACCTCTTGACGTGGGCACGAGCCTGAAATCCCAATTTCAGCCCTCGAAACATCTCATATGTTTCGCGACGTTTCAAAACGTCTTCGGTACCTCAACTCTAAACCGTTTAACTGAGCTATCACGTAGTTATCAAAATATGTATGTCAGATGTTCGCAACATCCACAGACGACATTCGAGGCTCAGCACACTGAGCGGTGCATTAAGGACATAAGCCTTCTATGAAGCAATGAGGACAATCCTCAGTTTACGGACCTAGTCCGCATAATTGCTAGTATCATCTTTCAACTAAATTTTCTCTAGGAACATATCTAAACAGTAGAACTGAAGCGCGAGCTACGACATAATTTGTGAAGACCTTTTGACTATGTTCAGGATAATTAAGTTCATCTTATGAACTCCCACTCAGATAGACATCCCTCTAGTCATCTAAGTGATTACATGATCCGAGTCAACTAGGCCGTGTCCGATCATCATGTGAGACGGACTAGTCATCATCGGTGAAGATCTTCATGTTGATCGTATCTTCTATATGACTCATGTTCGACCTTTCGGTCTTCCATGTTCCGAGGCCATGTCTGTACATGCTAGGCGCGTCAAGTCAACCTAAGTGTTTCGCATGTGTCCCGAGGCCATGTCTGTACATGCTAGGCTCGTCAACACCCGTTGTATTCGAACGTCGGAATCTATCACACCCGATCATCACGTGGTGCTTCGAAACAAAGAACCTTCGCAACGGTGCACAGTTAGGGGGAACACTTTCTTGAAATTTTAATGAGGGATCATCTTATTTACTACCGTCGTTCTAAGCAAATAAGATGCAAAAACATGATAAACATCACATGCAATCAAAAATTGACATGATATGGCCAATATCATTTTGATCCTTTTCATCTCCATCTTCGGGGCTCCATGATCATCGTTGTCACCGGCATGACACCATGATCTCCATCATCGTGTCTTCATGAAGTTGTCTCACCAACTATTACTACTACAGTTAACAGTTAGCAATAAAGTAAAGTAATTACATGACATTTATATTGACACGCAGGTCATAAATAAATTAAGACAACTCCTATGGCTCCTGCCGGTTGTCATACTCGTCGACATGCAAGTCATGATTCCTATTACAAGAACATGATCATCTCATACATCACATATATCATTCATCACATCCTTTTGGCCATATCACATCACAAGGCATATGCTGCAAAAACAAGTTAGACGTCCTCTAATTGTTGTTGCAAGTTTTTACGTGGTTGCTATAGGTTGCTAGCAAGAACGTTTCTTACCTAAGCCAAAACCACAACGTGAATTGCCAATTTCTATTTACCCTTCATAAGGACCCTGTTCATCGAATTTGATCCGACTAAAGTGGGAGAGACACACACCTGCCAGCCACCTTATGCAACTAGTGCATGTCAGTCGGTGGAACCGGTCTCACGTAAGCGTACGTGTAAGGTTGGTCCGGGCCGCTTCATCCCACGATGCCGCCGAATCAAGATAAGACTAGTAACGGCAAGATAATTGACAATATCGACGCCCACAATTACTTTGTGTTCTACTCATGCATAGTAACTACGCATAGACCTAGCTCATGATGCCACTGTTGGGGAACGTAGCAGAAATTCAAAATTTTCTACTCATCACCAAGATCAATCTATGGAGTAATCTATCAACGAGGGGAAGGAGAGTGCATCTACATACCCTTGTAGATCGCTAAGAGGAAGCGTTCAAGTGAACGGGTTGATGGAGTCGTACTCGTCGTGATCCAAATCACCGATGATCCTAGTGCCAAACGGACGGCACCTCCGTGTTCAACACACGTACAGCCCGGTGACGTCTCCTACGCCTTGATCCAGCAAGGGGAGAAGGAGAGGTTGGGAAGACTCCATCTAGCAGCAGCACGACGGCGTGGTGGTGGTGGAGGAGCGCGGGACTCCAGCAGGGCTTCGCCAAGCACTACGAGAGACGAGGAGGGAGAGGGGTAGGGCTGCGCCAACAGGGAGAGCAAATCACCTGTGTTGGGCAGCCCCAAACCTCAAGTATATATAGGGGAAGGGGAGGGGCTGCGCCCCCACCTAGGGTTCCCTCCCTAGGGGTGGCGTCCAGCCCTAGATCCCATCTAGGGGGCGACGAAGGGGGAAGAGAGGGGGGCGCACCACTAGGTGGGCCTTAGGCCCATCTGAGCCTAGGGTTTGCCCCCTTCCCCTCTTGGAGGCGCCTTGGGCTTTTGTGGGAGGCGCCCCAGCCCACCTAGGGGCTGGTCCCTTCCCAGTATTGGCCCATGTAGGCCTCCGGGGCTGGTGGCCCCACCTGGTGGACCCCCGGACCCCTCCGGTGGTCCTGGTACACTACCGGTGATGCCCGGAACACTCCCGGTGGCCAAAACCATACTTCCTATATATCAATCTTTACCTCCGGACCATTCCGGAACTCCTCGTGACGTCCGGGATCTCATCCGGGACTCCGAACAACATTCGGTAACCGCGTACATACTTTCCCTATAACCCTAGCGTCATCGAACCTTAAGTATGTAGACCCTACGGGTTCGGAAGTCATGCAGACATGGCCGAGACAACTCTCCGGTCAATAACCAACAGCGGGATCTGGATACCCATGTTGGCTCCCACATGCTCCACGATGATCTCATCGGATGAACCACGATGTCAAGGACTTAATCAATCCCGTATACAATTCCCTTTGTCTAGCGGTACAATACTTGCCCGAGATTCGATCGTCGGTATCCCGATACCTTGTTCAATCTCGTTACCGGCTAGTCTCTTTACTCGTTCCATAACACATCATCCCGTGATCAACTCCTTGATCACATCGTGCACATTATGATGATGTCCTACCGAGTGGGCCCAGAGATACCTCTCCGTTTACACAGAGTGACAAATCCCAGTCTCGATTCGTGCCATCCCAACAGACACTTTTGGAGATACCTGTAGTGTACCTTTATAGCCACCCAGTTACGTTGTGATGTTTGGCACACCCAAAGCACTCCTACGGTATCCGGGAGTTGCACAATCTCATGGTCTAAGGAAATGATACTTGACATTAGAAAAGCTTTAGCATACGAACTACATGATCTTGTGCTAGGCTTAGGATTGGGTCTTGTCCATCACATCATTCGCCTAATGATGTGATCCCATTATCAACGACATCCAATGTCCATGGTCAGGAAACCGTAACCATCTATTGATCAACGAGCTAGTCAACTAGAGGCTTACTAGGGACATGGTGTTGTCTATGTATCCACACATGTATCTGAGTTTCCTATCAATACAATTCTAGCATGGATAATAAACGATTATCATGAACAAGGAAATATAATAATAACCAGTTTATTATTGCCTCTAGGGCATATTTCCAACATACATGCTGTTGCATCCGTGTTGTGGTGTAGTGTCCTTCGGTACATCAAAACTCATAAACTCATAATATAACTGTCATCGAAACCTTAAGTGTGCGGACCCTACGGGTTCGAGAACAATGTAGACATGACCGAGACACGTCTCCGGTCAATAACCAATAGCGGAACCTGGATGCTCATATTGGCTCCCACATATTCTATGAAGATCTTTATCGGTCAGACCGCATAACAACATACGTTGTTCCCTTTGTCATCGGTATGTTACTTGCCCGAGATTCGATCGTCGGTATCTCAATACCTAGTTCAATCTCGTTACCGGCAAGTCTCTTTACTCGTTCCGTAATACATCATCCTGCAACTAACTCATTAGTTGCAATGCTTGCAAGGCTTAAGTGATGTGCATTACCGAGAGGGCCCAGAGATACCTCTCCGACAATCGGAGTGACAAATCCTAATCTTGAAATAGGCCAACCCAACAAGTACCTTCGGAGACACCTGTAGAGCACCTTTATAATCACCCAGTTACGTTGTGACGTTTGGTAGCACACAAAGTGTTCCTCCGGTAAATGGGAGTTGCATAATCTCATAGTCATAGGAACATGTATAAGTCATGAAGAAAGCAATAGCAACAAACTAAACGATCAAGTGCTATGATAACGGAATGGGTCAAGTCAATCACATCATTCTCCTAATGATGTGATCTTGTTAATCAAATGACAACTCATGTCTATGGTTAGGAAACATAACCATCTTTGATCAACGAGCTAGTCAAGTAGAGGCATACTAGTGACACTCTGTTTGTCTATGTATTCACACATGTATTATGTTTCCAGTTAATACAATTCTAGCATGAATAATAAACATTTATCATGATATAAAGAAATAAATAATAACTTTATTATTGCCTCTAGGGCATATTTCCTTCAGAACCCCGCATAACTGACTAGGCCATGGACTTCGTGTGAGATGTCTACATGCACCATCACCATCTTGTCAACCTTGGAGAAGCTAACAGAGTGGTCTTTCCACTCATAAACATGATGATGAAGACAGGCCGCATCAGATTTGTTGGGAAGCTTTACAAGAACCACACCCTTCGTAATCGAAGGTACAGCCAGGAAATTGTTGTGGTCAAGTACAGCCTCGAGAACACGCCTGACAACAATGCTACATGAAAACACTAGTTCAGGACACATGGCAACAAGGACACAGCAGCTGGATAGTTCAGCAGTAGAACTCATCACCAGGTCTTCCAATTCACACGACATGACTTTGAGAACTTTATCTCCACCACGGACCTGGTTCTAATTCAAACAGAAACCATATTTTATTACTACCTCCGTTCAGAAATATAAGATGATTTTCGATATTACACTCCATATATGATTACATATACGCACAGAAATGAGTGAACAAAGACACTAGACCATCTCTTCAAAGGCATGAGAGCGGAGGGATTACATGCAATATCCATAACACAAGTTACTGAGGCAAATATACCCTCTTAAAAGGTAGCATTGATGTTCATAAAGTACTCCCTCCGTCCCAAAATTCTTGTCTTAGATTTGTTTAGATACGGATGTATCAAGTCACATTTTAGTATTAGATACATCCGTATCTAGACAAATATAAGACAAGAAATTTGGGACAGAGGGAGTAGTTGAAAGTAATCTATAAGAAATCAGTGTCAACCTCTTGCATGTTTTGGTCAAAAGAGGAATTTAGAACCGTCATTTGGCACACTAGAATCACATGCAAGATCACCCAGAAAGTTGTACTACCAGTACTAGTACTGCGTGTTAGATGAAAAAACACGATCAAGATCGAGAAAAAGATCGTCAACAAGAGACATTACCTAGACTTGCTTAATGAGGGATCCCGGAGAGGGGGGCTTGGACAGGGCGATGGCTTTGAGCTTGTCTGCGGTAGTCTCGGCGGGGTGCTTGCGCTTCTTCATACCATGAGCCTCGACGGTTTTAGCCAGAGCCATAGACATCACATCGGCCAGTGCTCCGGCATCCATCCAAGAGAGGAAGCTGAGAGAGAAGAGTGAAAGGAGGAACAAGATGAGGGAGAAGCGAAGCGAGTGGGGGTTTTCTTCAAGAGAGGAAGCTGAGAGAGAAGAGTGAAATGATGGTTGCTTCGTCCATCCAACTTACTGCTGGAAAGGAATGGGTTTTGTGATTTGACGGCTCATTGGGCATTACTGCGGCGATTTGATCGGGTTAGTCTACCGTCACTCTGCTATGGAGTAATTTAGTGCATGGCTGGTGGACCCAGGTGCTGGCTGTTGTAAGTGCATCTAGTGCCACCCCTAGTTGGTTTTGGAGTATTGACAACAAACCTAGTTGAGGGACTAATGTGTTTGTGAGAATTGCAGGATAACACAGGTAGAAGTCCCTCATTGATTTGGTTTTCCTACCAGAGATGACCCCTAAAAATGTATGAAGACATTGAAGTCAGAGGTGGTATGTGAAGACATTCACATTGAAGACTATGATAAGAGAAGACATCGCGTGAAGACTATGGAGCGCGAAGACTTAGCAGTTTCGTCGTTCTGTGTTTTTCTTTGTTGAGTCATAGGAACCACCGTACTGTTAAGTGGGGTCCAAGAGAACTAGTCAGAATGACTGAAGTGATGCTTAACCAAAATCCTATGTCTTCGAGTGAAGACTATGAGAGCAAATCTTGTCCAGAGTTGGATAAGTCAGCTTTGCTTGTAGTCCAAGTAAAGTTGCCGTGTGTGTTTGAAATCTGACCATTGGAACACGTGTCAGTTCCTTAGTGACCAAGGGTCATTTCGGACAAACCAGGTCGGGTTGCCTAGTGGCTATAAATAGCCCACCCCCTACAACCATAAACGGTTGGCTGCTCAGAGTTAGAGTACGGCTTTTGTCGTTTGAGAGCAACCCACCTCGAAGCCTTTGAGAGAGAATTCCTTCCGAGTATAAAGCCCTAAACACCCAGAGCCAAAGAGTGTTAGGCATCACTTAAGTTTCCCGTCTGTGTGATCTGAAGACTTATTACACTTGAGGACTGTGAATCCTCCAGCCGGTTAGGCGTCGCGTTCTGAGCATCCAAGAGTCATTGTGGATCGCCGGTGAACGAAGTCTGTGAAGGTTTGGAAGTCTACCTTGAAGACTTACCAGAGTGATTGGGCGAGGTCTGTGTGACCTTAGCTCAAGGGGAATATGGTGAGGACTGAGTGTCCTGAGCTGCGTGTTCAGGACTGGGTGTCCGGGATTGTGTGTCCTCAGGTTTAAATACCTAGCCGCCCTAACCAGACGTACAACTGTCACCGCCGTTGGAACTGGTCTACCAAACCTTTGTCTTCACCAAGCGCACTGGTTCTATCTTTCCCATCTCTTTATTGACAGTTGGTCCTTGTGAAGTCATTGCCTATTTGCATTGTCCATTTGTCTTCACCGTGTGACTGTTTGTTCAGATTGGTTTCATATTATCTTCCATCTTGATCCATACTGCCTAGCTGCTGTTAGTCTTTGTGCTTTCACTTCATTGAATACTTGACTATGGCTTGTCTAGGGCAGTCTACCTTTTTCTGCATGGTTATAGGTTCATTACTATCGTTTGTCTTCAAAACTCCCATGTTTTGAAGACTTTCATAAAAATCACCTATTCACCCCCTCTAGTCGATATAACGCACTTTCAATTGGTATCTGAGAAAGGTACTCCCTTGTTCTGTGTGATTTTGGTTTAACCGCCTGGAGTTTTAGTTACGTCGACCACAGGAATGAAGACTGTGTCATGCCCCATCTTTGACGGTCACGAGTATCCCAAGTGGAAGGCCATGATGAAGAAGCGCCTCATGGTGATGAACAGCGAGCTGTGGACCGTCACTGAGATTGGTCTGACTGATCTGTACAAGATGGCGGAAGCTGATGACATTCGCAAGTACACTCTTCTTAACCTTACGGCGAAGGACGTCATCTGCTCCTATCTGTCTCAAAATCAGTTCAGGAATATCATGCATCTCGATCATGCGAAGCTTATCTGGGACCGTCTCTCTGAGGTCTATGAAGGTCATCGAACTCGTCATGATCCTTGGTTTGAGGACTTTAAGGAATCTCTCAAAGCGATGACATTCGAACCAGAATCATCATCTTCTGCATCATGCCTTATGGCAAAAGATGCTAAGGTAATTGAATGCTATCTATCTGAATCCAGTGATGATGAATCTGGTGATGAATTTGGACCCAGCTATGCAAAACTTGCTTCCCTTGCCACTAAACAACAGAAAGCTATGAAACATATTCAAAAACTGTTAGACAAAAGCGATGACCTGTTGGACGATAAAATGACTCGATCTCAGTCCTTAATTGAAGACATAAAAAATCTTCATGTTAAGTATGAGGAACTTGAAAGTCGTCATGAAACGCTCTCAACAACTCATGAAAAGATTTCCTATGATTATCTTCAAAGGAAGCAAGAACTCGAGAAATTGAGAGCGGCTCATGAAGATCTTCAAAAGGAAAACGAGTCACTTCGCGCTGAACAGATCAGTTCCGCTCAGGAAGGATTTGAACCACCATGTCTTAAATGCATTGAGCATGATAACGCTACTTCTGTTGCTGAAGGTTCTACTGCTGCTACTGTTGCAATATCTTCAACTGCTGATGTGGTAACTAACCCCTCTGCTGAGGATGCCATTGCTATTGCTGATGAGAATGCTAGGTTGAAGACATTGCTTGAAACAGGGATGTTCAAAAGTCTCAAAGGGCATCAGACACTATGTGATGTCCTCAAAAGGCAGATCCTGAACAGAAACCCTAGGAAAGAGGGTGTTGGGTTCGAAAGGAAAATGAATGCTGATGGCTCTTACTGAAAACCTGAGCAGTACCCCAAAACCACATGGGTTGATGCAAAGGAACCTTCAGCGGATCCATCCACCCTATCTGGCTTCACTTGTGCTAATCCCATTGTTATTGATGAATCCTTTGATGCAAACTATAAACTGTTTAAGAATCAAAATGGTGAAGTGTTTGCCAGGTATATTGGTACTAACTGCAGGAATGGGCCACCTATGAAGAAAGTCTAGGTGCCAAAAAGATGTTTGGAGAATATTCCTGTGAATGTCGTCATGACACCACACATGAAGAAGACAAACCCCAGACCACAGGCTTCATACGGTCCAAAAGCTTCATACAGACAGAGGACTCACCTGAGTCGCACTAACGCAAATGTTTTGCAGGGAAACCTTACTCAGACCTATGAATATGAGTGTGTTTCATCAAACCGCCATGTTCATAAGACCAAGAACTACTCTGCTTATTCTTATGAGTACTATTGTCCACTTGCAAAACTTTTTGCTAGGGCTCCAAAGCCAAAGTTCTCAGATGCTGACTTAGACTCATTGCTTCGAAGCCACCCTTGAAGATGTGGGTGGCTAAGAAAGCTTAACTCTCTTTTGCAGGGAAAGGTCTCCAGCTGAAAACCAAAATCGTCTGACGCTATTGCTGGGGACCTTAAACATCTTGTAGGGCGCAAGATCAAATGCCCAAATGGTCTTATTATGTACTTTGTTCCTGAGTCGCTTGCTACTTGACCTATCAGTCCTAATCTCGATCTAAGCTTTCATAATCCACTGGCTCGTCAAATGTTTTTGCTTCAAAATTCTCTTCGTGAAGCCTATCCCCCTAACTGCACTGTAGGGTACGACACCAGCTGCTTCAGAATGGATTATTGATAGTGGGTGTACCAATCCCATGACTGGCAAGCGAAGCCTTCTTATGGACTCAACCTTACGTCCATCTGACAAAAGTCACATCACATTTGCTGACACTGGTAAAAGTAAGGTATTGGGTCTAGGTAGAGTTGCAATCTCAAAGGATCAACACATGGATAAAGTCATGCTTGTTGAATCCCTTGGTTTCAACTTAATGTCTGTCTCAATGCTTTGCGATTTAAACATGATTGTGATGTTTGGAAAATATCGTTGCCTTGTTCTAATGGAATCTGACAAGTCTCTAGTGTTTGAAGGGTATCGGAAAGATGATTTGTACATGGTAGAATTCTCAGCAGGACCACAACTTGCCGTATGTCTTATAGCAAAAGCTTCTGAATGCTGGCTCTGGCATCGGAGGCTAGGGCATGCTGGCATGAGGAACCTCCACACCCTTGCAAGGAAGAAGCATGTCATAGGCATCGAGGGCGTCAAGTTCAAGAAGGATCACTTATGCGGTGCCTGTGAAGCAGGAAAGATGACGAGGGCCAAGCATCCCTCAAAGACAATCATGACAACGACTCAACGCCCTTCGAACTGCGCCACATGGACCTTTTTGGTCCCACTCATTACTCAACTCTTACTACTACTGCTTGTCTCTATGGCTTTGTCATTGTTGATGATTATTCAAGATATACTTGGGTGCATATAATCCTCTACAAGACTGAAGTGCAGGATGTCTTCAGACGCTTCGCCAATCGAGCCATGAACAACTATGGCGTCAAGATCAAGCACATCAGAAGTGACAATGGCACTGAATTCAAGAACATTGGTCTAGACACTTATCTTGATACTTTGGGAATTACACATGAATTCTCAGCTCCGTACACACCGCAGCAGAATGTCGTCGTGGAACGCAAGAATAGAACACTCATTGAGATGGCCCGGACAATGCTTGATGAATACAAGACTCCAAGAAAGTTCTGCCTGAAGCCATTGATACTGCATGCCATATCATCAACCGTGTGTATCTTCACAAGCTTCTCAACAAGACATCCTATGAGCTCCTTACTGGCAAGAAGCCAAATGTTAGTTACTTCAGAGTATTTGGTGCCAGGTGCTGGATCAAGGATCCACATCACACTTCAAAATTTGCACCAAAAGCACATGAAGGTTTTATGCTTGGATATGGAAAGGATTCGCACTCCTACAGAGTCTTCAACCTTTTTCACTATAAAGTGGTTGAAACAGTAGATGTGCGGTTTGATGAGACTAACGGCTCACAAAGAGAGCACCTGCCAAACGTGCTAGATGAAGTTCCATCCAGTGAATCAATCAAACTTATGGGAACTGGAGAAATCATACCATCTGAATCTCAGCCTGAAGAGGAACTTATCATCTCCGCACCTGATCAAACTGAAGACAATGCTCAGCCTGAAGACAATCCTTCTAACGATGACAATGATCAGCAAGAGCAAAATCTTCGTCCTGTACATCCTCGTGTTGCAAATGAAGTACAGATTGAGAGAATAATTGATAGCATCAATGCACCAGGTCCACTCACTCGTTCGAGGGCAACACAGCTAGCAAATTTCTGTGGGAACTTCGCATTCGTCTCAATATCTGAACCCAAGAAAGTTGAAAAAGCCTTCATGGAACCTCAATGGATTCAAGCTATGCAAGAAGAGCTTCAACAGTTTGAGCTGAATAATGTATGGGAACTGGTTAAGCGTCCTGATCCTCGCAAGCACAATATAATAGGCACCAAATGGATATATCGCAACAAGCAAGATGAGCATGGTCAAGTTGTAAGAAACAAAGCTCGTCTCGTTGCTCAAGGGTACACTCAAGTTGAAGGGATTGACTTCGATGAAACATTTGCTCCTGTGGTTAGACTTGAAGCCATACGCATACTTCTGGCCTATGCAAATCATCATAACATTCTTCCGTATCAAATGGATGTGAGGAGCGCTTTTCTCAATGGCAAGATTGAAGAAGAAGTGTATGTTGCACAACCGCCTGGCTTTGAAGATCCAAAACATCCTGACATGGTGTACAAGCTCAACAAGGCACTGTATGGCCTCAAACAAGCCCCTCGGGCTTCGTATGACACACTCAAAGACTTCCTGAAGAGCAAAGGCTTCAAATCTGGTTCCCTCGACCCCACTCTCTTCACGAAGACATATGATGGTGAACTGTTTGTGTGCCAAATATATGTGGATGACATTATCTTCGGCTGCACCAATCAGAAATACAGTGAAGAGTTTGGATATATGATGCAAGAGCAATATCAGATGTCCATGATGGGTGAGCTGAAGTTCTTCCTTGGTCTTCAAATACGCCAGCAACGCAACGGCATCTTCAGATCTCAAGAGAAGTACCTCAAAGATTGCCTGAAGAAATTTGGGATGCAAGACTGCAAAGGCTTCACGACGCCAATGCCAGCCAAACATCATCTAGGTCCTGACGACAATAGTAAAGAGTTTGATCAAAAGGTATACCGCTCCATGATGGGTTCTTTGCTTTATTTATGTGCATCTAGGCCAGATATCATGCTTAGTGTTTGCATGTGTGCCCGGTTCCAAGCGGCATCAAAGGAATCGCATCACTTAGCTGTGAAGCGAATTCTCATATATTTGGCTCAAACCCCAACACTAGGATTATGGTATCCAAAGGGCTCAGAGTTTGATCTAGTTGGATTCTCGGATGCTGATTATGCTGGTGACAAGGTGGATCACAAGTCTACATCAGGCACATGTCATTTTCTAGGACGATCACTTGTATGTTGGTCTTCAAAGAAGCAGAACTGTGTATCTCTCTCCACTGCTGAATCTGAATACATTACTGCTGGATCTTGCTACGCTCAGCTTCTATGGATGAAGCAAACACTCAAAGACTATGGCATTCATCTGAAGCAAGTGCCACTCTACTGCGACAATGAAAGGGCCATTAAGATTGCCAACAACCCAGTTCAGCACTCGAAGACAAAGCACATTGAAATTCGTCATCACTTTCTCAGAGATCATGTTGTGAAGGAAGATATTGATATCATACACATCAACATTGAAGAGCAATTGGCAGATATCTTCACCAAGCCCTTAGATGAGAAGAGGTTTTGCAAGTTACGGTGTGAGCTAAATATCTTGGAATCCTCAAATGTCCTGTGATCAGGCACACATCCCAACACTTATGCATATTGATGACTTAGATGTGCAACACACAAAGTAAAGTATATCTTCAATCAATGAAGACTTACATTCTAAGTGTGAATACATTAATGTGGAATTTGACTTCGGAGCGCCACGATAATTGTGCGCCGTGTCTGGGTCTAATACTTCCTATACGGTGGGTAATGCCACCACCAAATTTTTCTGTTTGAAGTGTTTCACTCATGGCGTTACATTTGGTATATGTCTTCACATTTGGTTTGGCTTCAATCTCAACTTGTCTTCATGATTATCTTCACTATGTTGATTTGATTGTCTTTCTCATATATATATATATACACACACTAGTGTTCTGTCCTCTACAACATTCACTTATAGCTATGTCTTCTTGTTGAATCTTTTGAACTAAGTGAATGTGATCGGACCCTAACCTCTCTATGCTTTCTATCTCAAACTCTATCTCTCCAAATCATATGCATTCTATTGAAAAGGTCGAATATCTTCTCTGCGTCCTTGTCAGCAGAAGATATAGAGACAAACATTAAGTCTGTTTTCAATGCTAAATCCTTTCACCTGAAACCCAGAGAAGTGGGAATGACCACCCGACAATCCAGGCGTGCTTGGGAACGTGGAACAACCTCCGATATGTTGCATGATAGCCACGTGCCCTTCAGATGTGAATCGCCAGGGGCACCTGTGTAATAACACTGTGCTGTCCCTCTCCCTATAAATACACGCCTCACCATAGTCATTATCCTTTCTTCCACTCTCGCACAAACCCTAGCGCCATCGCTAGCCCTCGACGACGCCGGCGAAGAAGCGCTTAGCTGCCGCGACCTCACCAACGCCGTCTTCACGTCGGCCGCGGACATCGTCTTCTCCGCCATCGCCGTAGGTGTCCTCCGTCGCCAAGTTAGGGCACAGACGATCGAACTGCTCGGCCTCCTCTCCCACTCCGTCTAGCAGTTCTTTGTGTGGTAAATAAAACTTCCTTTTTACGGCCCCTTTGATCCTATAGATTCATCACTTTCTACCACAAGCAGTTTCTGTTCACACAAGTTGGATCTATTTCATACTGCATCTCATAATATGCCTAGTATGTTCACTTATGCTTCACAAAGTAGTTAGATTCCTCACTTGTACTTATTCGTGGATTCGTACAAATCTGGAACCAACTCTCTATCTATGAGTGAATGTCTTCGCACTATGAGGTCAATGTCTTCTAAACTGATTTATCTTCAAAATCTTCTGAGAATGCATATGACCTCTTCCCCTTCCCTCGCACCTTAATGCTGTCACAGGTACATGTCCGTGGGAGAATCCCTTGGTTCTCATAGTCTGCATTCATTTGCAGAATTCTTACAGCATCACATAAATTCTCCCGAAGCCAGTTCCTGTTTGACCAGCAAGCGGAAGCCCTTGAAGCCTTTGAACATATTGAAGCCATTCAGTTTAAAGTTCATGGCTGCAGAGAAATCAGCAAGCAAGGGTGGCAAAAAGCGTCGAGGTGAGACATCAAGAGATCTACCCGATGACCTCTCAGAGCTGTACAAGACAGATCCAGAAGAGGATTACAATCAGCGCAAGACACGAATCCAATGGATTCGAAGATACTGGGCCGAACAGTGGTTCAAGTACAGATTTGTGACGAAGGAATATGCTAAAAAGAATGCCATCAAGCGACCATGGGGAGACATCCTATACAAAAATCTTCAACCCAGGTCCAGAGATGAAGCCATTGATCTGTCCAGCGATGAAGATCTTGCAGATGACGCTCTTGAGCAACTGATTAAGAGCAAGGATGAAGCAGAAATCTTCAATGATTTGCCTCTCTTTGACGTGGCAATCATCCACAACTTCATTGATGAGTGGTTTGAAACCCCCAATCTCAGCTTTGAAGATCTGCAACTTCCAATTGGCGTCAGTGTCGCCTTCACTGGTGCCATTGCTTCTGAGCTAGCTCTAGCTCAGCGCATCGTTGAACTGAAGCAAAAGATCGACTATGAGAAAGCTCAGTTCAAGAAGCACATGGCCATGCTTAGCGTGCAAGATGTGAAAAACTTCAAGATTATGCTGCACGAGCTCAAGGAAGCCTTTCTCAAGAAGCGTGAAGAAGCTAAAGGTTCTCGTGAGCGCATGAAGAGCCTGGCTGACAAGTGTGTGCAAGCCTACAATGAGGCTGAGAAGCGCAAGGCTCTTGGTCGTCCTAGCATCGACCCAAGAATGGCTGCAAAGAAGAAGAAGCCATCAACAGACCAACCTGCACCTTCATTGCGGGAAGAGCCACGCATAGTCTTTCCAAGCAGCATGACTGGCTCGAAACCAAAGGTCCGGTCAACCGCTTTAGAACTGAAGAAGACGACTTTGAGGCCCAGCCAACTCCATCTCCACAGGCGTCGCCAGCGCTACGCAGGCTTCGCAAAGGACCAAGGCCTCAAGTCCCTCTTTCGAGCGTTCCAGAAGGAGAAGTGCACCACCAATCTGTTGCATGTCAAGTGTTTCCAGATCCCACTCCTACTGTGACTGTCTCTGAATCCGAAGCCAAAATGGCTGAAGATGTTCTGGCTGCATCAGCCGATGAAGAAGAAGCCCCAAGAGTTGCTACACCCCCGTCTCACCAAGATGTTGTTCTCGAGGAGAACGTGACCGACCCTCCAGCTTCTGAAGTGGAGGTTGAGAATCCTGAGGCTGCCACCACTAACACCACTGAAGCCAATGACGTGGTCATGGCTGAAGACACTGTGGAGCCTGCACCTAACACTGTGCCAGAGGCCAATGAAGCCAATGATGCACCTGCAACAGATGTGCAGCCTGACGCCTCTGTTGATGCCACTGCTCCTATTCCGCCACCAAGGCCACACACTATCGAGCAAGCATTCAACTATGGCCAACTTATCACTGTCAAATGGCCTTTTCTGACTCCTCTGCCTGCTGCTGGTCCTCAGTTTGACTATCACGTTGAGCACAGGCCTCAGGTTCAGAAGCCAATGCCAAGGTTGCCCAGGTTTCCAGGTACTGCATCTGCACCCGGATCTTTTAATATCAATGGCTTCAAGGCACACAACACCTTCTTTGATAGCGCCAAGAACCCCTACACCAAGGCAAGAATATCTTCTGATCGGTTCTGGAGCTATCAGCAGCGCAGTTATTACTCATGCATTCTGTACAATCAAGGTCGCATTTTCCCACATATGCGTCTTGACACTGAAGCCATAACTGGTCTGCCTTGTTTGGAAGAAGCTCTGGATTGCTTCAGAGAGTCTGGATTGTTGCCGTTCGTCACTGACAAGGAGCACTGGAACGAAGAATTGCTGCTCCAATTCTATGCCACTCTTCATATTCGTGGCTACAACAGAGATCCGAAGACTTGGGTCCTTGAGTGGATTACAGGCAATGTTCATCACGAAGCCAAAGCCTTTGATATCATTGAGCTCACTGGTCTGCCCACTCCAGGAGATCTTTATGAACCTGGTTGTCAGCTTCACAGTGCAGCTATGGAGAGCATTTTTCACAAGCCTGAACCAAACATGAGTCAGATGCTTAGCATGATGAAGCCTTTGCCTCCAGATGCTGCATATCCTAAGGAGTTCTTTGTTGAAGACCTTGAGTATCTGCCACGCACTATCTATCACATTATAAGGCAAACTCTCTGGCCCATCAAAGGACATTCTCCACATGCAAAGCTGGAAGGTGCAATGAAGACTTTGGTCTTCCATATTCTTCACGGCAAATGCTTTAATGCACAAGAATTCTTCATCCGCCAACTTGCTGCATCAGGATCTAATCTCTTTGGCTTGAAGTTTTACGCTCCATGGATTATGCGGCTGATCAAACTACACTCAGCTGTCACCTATCAGCCCTCTGCTCGCAATCATCGGATCTTTGTGTCAGATGTCGATATGATAGTTGAAGCCATCTATCCAGAGCCTGCCAAGGAGCCCCTTAGTCTTCAGAATGCTGATAAGCAAAGTTTCTCACAACACATTGACGGAGATCCAGCAGTCGCTCGTGTTTATCCTCCGGCTGGTACTACCCGTGCACGTCATCGTGCCCTCACTGAAGCAACTGAAAGCACCATTGCCCAACGGCCCAAGAAGCGATCTCGTGTTCTCAACGACCGAGAACTTCTGGTTGCCCTTCATCAGAAACAGGATAAGCATCATGACTGGCTGAAGCGCCAAATGCAAAGCCTCTTGGTGGATGTAAACAGGATTCGCAACCTTGCCACCAAGAATGCCTTTGTTGCCCATGAAACTTGTCGGCGTACATGGAAAGGGCTGACGCTTATGTGTTCTGAAGATGATCTTCAAGAGGATGGCTTCTCTGAACGCTTCAAGTTTGACTCAACACCTCCAAGAAGGACTCTGCTGCGGCGTACTCCGTCTCTTGAAGACTCTGAGTTCTCCTCCTCTGCTGCAACAGTGAATGCACGTGTCATCGATGATGAAGACGATGCTACTTCACCACCTTCGACGCGAATCACCACTGCACAGAGTTCGTCTGCACAGCCAACCAACTCCGACGACCCTGCTGCTTCACCAACTCCTCATGGGAATGAGTAGGTGCTCTATGTCTTCAAACATTTTTGGCCCTTACTGACAAAAGGGGGAGAAGCATATGAGTTTGATAGTCTTCAAGCGGGTCCATATGGGCGGTGGTTTTATATTTTTCCTAGTGTTTACAACTCTCGCGTTTTGATACATTTGGTTCTTTGAGTTGTAATACTCAAACTCGATGGTCGTCTGCTACTTATTTGCTTTTCTGTGATGCGATGATAAATTCCGCATGTGCGACGATAAATTCCGCACTTAGATCATTTTGCAGACGTCCATTTTTCATTATGCATGTCATTATCTTCACATACCCTTCAATCATGATGAATTATCATCATAAGTTGAAGAGGATCTCCACAAGTACAACCTGCCATGTGCATTTGCATTCCAAAAGCAAATTACTTATATGCACATCTTCAGGGGGAGCCCTTGCAACTTATGAAGACAATTCCTTATCCCTTACAATTTCACATATTATATTCCCCGTTGAAAACTTCAACTAGTTTGTCATCAATCACCAAAAAGGGGGAGATTGTAAGTGCATCTAGTGCCACCCCTAGTTGGTTTTGGAGTATTGACAACAAACCTAGTTGAGGGACTAATGTGTTTGTGAGAATTGCAGGATAACACAGGTAGAAGTCCCTCATTGATTTGGTTTTCCTACCAGAGATGACCCCTAAAAATGTATGAAGACATTGAAGTCAAAGGTGGTATGTGAAGACATTCACATTGAAGACTATGATAAGAGAAGACATCGCGTGAAGACTATGGAGCGCGAAGACTTAGCAGTTTCGTCGTTCTGTGTTTTTCTTTGTTGAGTCATAGGAACCACCGTACTGTTAAGTGGGGTCCAAGAGAACTAGTCAGAATGACTGAAGTGATGCTTAACCAAAATCCTATGTCTTCGAGTGAAGACTATGAGAGCAAATCTTGTCCAGAGTTGGATAAGTCAGCTTTGCTTGTAGTCCAAGTAAAGTTGCCGTGTGTGTTTGAAATCTGACCGTTGGAACACGTGTCAGTTCCTTAGTGACCAAGGGTCATTTCGGACAAACCAGGTCGGGTTGCCTAGTGGCTATAAATAGCCCACCCCCTACAACCATAAACGGTTGGCGGCTCAGAGTTAGAGTACGGCTTTTGTCGTTTGAGAGCAACCCACCTCGAACCCTTTGAGAGGGAATTCCTTGCGAGGATAAAGCCCTAAATACCCAGAGCCAAAGAGTGTTTGCATCACTTAAGTCTTCATGTCTGTCTGATCTGAAGACTTATTACACTTGAGGACTGTGAATCCTCCAGCCGGTTAGGCGTCACGTTCTGAGCATCCAAGAGTCATTGTGGATCGCCGGTGAACGAAGTCTGTGAAGGTTTGGAAGTCTACCTTGAAGACTTACCAGAGTGATTGGGCGAGGTCTGTGTGACCTTAGCTCAAGGGGAATATGGCGAGGACCGAGTGTCCTGAGCTGTATGTTCAGGACTGGGTGTCCGGGACTGTGTGTCCTCAGGTTTAAATACCTAGCCGCCCTAACCAGACGTACAACTGTCACCGCAATTGGAACTGGTCTACCAAACCTTTGTCTTCACCAAGCGCACTGGTTCTATCTTTCCCATCTCTTTATTTAAAGTTGGTCCTTGTGAAGTCATTGCCTATTTGCATTGTCCATTTGTCTTCACTGTGTGACTGTTTGTTCAGATTGGTTTCATATTATCTTCCATCCTGATCCGTACTGCCTAGCTGTTGTTAGTCTTTGTGCTTTCACTTCATTGAATACTTGACTATGGTTTGTCTAGGGCAGTCTACCTTCCGCTGCATGGTTATAGGTTCATTTCTATCGTTTGTCTTCAAAACTCCCATGTTTTGAAGACTTTCATAAAAATCGCCTATTCACCCCCCTCTAGTCGATATAACGCACTTTCAGCTGTCCCACACATCGGCGAAAGTGAGTAATTTAGTGCATGGCTGGAGGAGGATCCGCACGGTAGAGCGTGTCCACTGTGTTTCTGAAGAAAAAAATGATTATATCAAGCGTTTCCACTCTTACGACGGAGGAGTGTGAAACACGGCAGCCACTTGAACATACACAGTGCTCCTACTACTAGGCATGTGCAGTGGTTTATACGTCAGTACTACATAATCTTGTTGCTAGTGTAGTTAGATATGATGATAACAAATGATGTTGTGCGCATGTCAACTACTCCTATATGTAACATAGTACCGCTTTTTTGACTGTCCGGTCAAGAATGAACGGTGAGATCAATGTTAACAGAACTAGGTCCACAGCGCACAGAGAGTACGGTGCTACAGTACTCCACGAAACATGAACCATATGAAGCACGAATAGTGTTAGGCAGGGTGTATGAAGGGTGCACGGGATGGAAGCAAAAGTTCCCTTCTCGACCCACTTTTGGGTGTTTGGCAGAGTGCATGAAGGGTGCATGAGTCCACACTAGTAGGTTGACAAAAATACACGAAGAGGAAACAACTATATTGAGATGAGAATGCAACCAAACACACCCACACCATTTGTGCTACAGTGACTGATCTGCACTGTCTGAGTTTGATCCAACGGTCATGTTGCACCGAGACATGGACATGCCCATGCAGAGGGCGCCTAAACACCACTGAAGTCCCTCTGCTTCTCGAGGCGCACGACGTTGGTGATGCAGGGTGCAACCGCCCGCTCCTGGTCGATGGGAGCCAGTGTCAGGCGCCTCACCTCGGACTCTGTGATCTACTGCGCCGCCATGGCACCAGGTAGAAGCAATGGGGAGAGGAAGAAAATGAGACGAAACGGCTGAAAGGCAATGCAATCTACGGGAAGGCGGAGGGAGCGGGGAATCTTTTGGTTTTCACCACGGTAAAACACCAGTCAACGACTTCTCACATCAGGGAGCAGTGGGTTTTACAGGTGGAGTCATCGTGACTAATTGCTGCCGCGCCTGCTCCCGTCAATCAAAAAATTAAAAATCCTGCCGCACCCAAACACCAGAGCAACGCCGCGGTGGATATTTAAATTTACCTGCCGGCAAGTAGATAAAAAAGGGGTGAAAAAACAAATGTGGCGGTGGCCTAGCTAATCGGTCGAACTAGCCCAACTAGCTAGCCACCGTGCTTCACTGATGTACTCGGCGGGAAAGGTGGTCTTTGGTGATTTGATGACTCATTTACTTGCTTCGGCACTACGACCGAGGAGGACCCAGAAAACGTGCGGTAGGGCGTCCCACGTCAGGAAGAATATATGCGTGCACCACCCGGGAGGACCCCGAAACTGCGCGGTAGGGTGTGCCACGTCTCGTCATGGAGGAAAAATGTGCGTGTAAAAATATAATGTATCAGACGTAGTACCTATGGTTTGACCTCGGGACCCAGCCAGTCGGTTGAAAACATCCCACTAGCCACACAGCTTCATCATGCGAACGTGGCACGGAGGATAGATGTGGTTAGCTCCGTCTTGACCAGCCACAACGTCTCTTGTTCTAGGCGATTCTTCTATTTTCCAAGCTTTTTTTAGTTGTAATAACACCACGGCAAGCTAGCGCCACTATTCGTGTGTGCCCGTGCAAAGGTTAGATGATGGAGAGAAGAGAGATTGAGATCACAGACCCGGGACCCACCAGTAGGTGAGACAACGGTCATGCACGTGTTGACGAGGCACTCCCTCTACTCTACTCAACGCAAGTACTGTATAAAATCAAGTTATGGGACAAAGCCAACAACCGTTCGTTTTTTCAGGCTATCGACTTACGCTTTGTAGTCCAGGTTGCCAGTTGGAATCTTGTCTTTCAGATTTGTTAGTTTTAGGTCCAAATTTGATTAATGAAAAGTGGGACCCCTGTGTGTTGTTCTGATATTTCAGTGTAGGATGGTTTTTTTTGAACAAACACTTTGCGCGCTTAGACAGGTAACAGCATGACTTACACGTTTTTTGCAAGTTTACGAACAAAAATGACAGCGGCATAGAATATCACATCCACCCCGCAGCTTAGATGCTATGGTGATATGAGTTTTTACACCGTTGGAAGTGAGATCCAATGGCTTGGGAGTAGTCTTTGTAATTATGCGCAATTTCCAAACTCTCCAAAGGTTTTTTTGCAAATAAAACATTCAGGCCTTGTGTGTGCCGCTGCATCTTCGATTCAACGGCTCCCTGGTGCTCATATTAGGTGCTCCCCATAGCTTAATTACCCGCTACGGTGATATGAGCATCTAAGTCGTATGATCAGTGATCAGATGGCACATGCGTAGTACTTGTACTTTCTGCGCATTTCCCAAATTCTATCAGTCATATATTGCAAAAACATTCAAACCTCCTACTGTGGGCCGTTAGATCTCAGTGAACTCGTATCACCATAGAATCTACGGTGCGGGAGCACCTCATACTCTCCTGTGCGAGAGAACATAAGGTGCTATCGCAGCTTGGATGCTACGGTGATACGAGCTTGGAGGTCGTTTGATCTGAGATCCAATGGCATCTGAGAAGTCTTTGTGCTCGTAAGCAGTGGCCGAACTCTTTTGGGGCTTTTCTACAAAAAACCATTCGAACCACCAAGGAGGTGTTGGGTCACAAATCCAACGCCTCCGAAGAGCCTGTATCACCAAAGCATCTAAGGTGTGGTAACACATGATATTCTTACATACAGGAGAATATGATGTCCTCCTTCATCTTAGATGCTATGGTGATACGAGATTCGAGGTCGTTGGATATGGGATCAAAGGGCATCTAAGTAGTTTTTGTACAAATTGTGTGCAATTCTCAAACTCATCAAGGTTTCCTGCAAAAATATTAAGACACATCATGTGAGCTGCTATATCTTAGATCTACAAGCTCCAAGCAACTCGTATCGGCATATAGCATCTAAGGTATGGGGGCACATGATATTCTTCCGGGGAGGAGGGGTGGGGGTGCACAACCAATCGGTGGTTGGGAGGGTGGGGACAAATATAATCTAAATAACCCTAAACAGAGCTCCACAAATTTATCTAAGGTCGAGGGGTTGACCCCCGACAATCATAGCTCCGCCTAAACACAACATTTGCATGTACTGTAGTACTAGACTTAATATTCATGTTTCAGTTTCATGTTCATTTTAAATATTGAACTGAGGACCATGGATGTCTTATATTTTACTCCCTTCGTTCCTAAATATTAGTCTTTTTAGAGGCTTCAAATGGACTGGCACATACGGATGTATATAGACATATTTTAGAGTCTAGATTCACTCATTTTGCTCCGTATGTAGTCACTTGCTGAACTCTCTAAAAGACTAATATTTAGGAATAGAAGGAGTAGTTTTAAATTTGTGTCATACATGCATGGTTTGGAAAAATAGATGCACTATACGTATTGGATTGTTGGTGTGTTCGTGCATGTGTGTCTCTGTGTGTGTGTGTGTGTGTGGTCATATGCTTGATACATACAAAGTTTTCTCACCTCCATATTGTTCATCTTTTAAATTTGAATTTGCATTGGAAAACTTACTAGGGATACCATGAAATGTGAAATCCACGTTGAGATCACTATATCACAAACTCACTCTAATTCAACAACTCGTCATAAATCAATTACCACGTTGAGATTAGTATTTGCAAGGAAAATACGGGTATTGTAACACACATATATTCGTTCGGCAATTTAAATGGTTCCTTTCGTATTCTCGAATGGTAGGACTGTAAGTGCATCTAGTGCCACCCCTAGTTGGTTTTGGAGTATTGACGACAAATCTAGTTGAGGGACTAATGTGTTTGTGAGAATTGCAGGATAACACCGGTAGAAGTCCCTCATTGATTCGGTTTTCCTACTAGAGATGACCCGTAAAAATGTATGAAGACATTGAAGTCAAAGGTGGTACGTGAAGACATTCACTTGAAGACTATGATAAGAGAAGACATCGCATGAAGACTATGGAGCGCGAAGACTTAGATCTTTCGTAGTCCTTTTTCTTCTTTGTTGAGTCATAGGAACCACCGTACTGTTAAGTGGGGTCCATGAAAACCAGTCAGAATGACTGAAGTGATGCTTAACCAAAATCCTATGTCTTCGAGTGAAGACTATGAGAGCGAATCTTGTTCAGAGTTGGACAAGTCAGCTTTGCTTGTAGCCCAAGTAAAGTTGCCGTGTGTGTTTGAAATCTGACCGTTGGAACGCGTGTCAGTTCCTTAGTGACCCAGGGTCATTTCGGACAAATCAGGTCGGGTTTCCTAGTGGCTATAAATAGCCCACCCCCTACAACCATGAACGGTCGGCTGCTCAGAGTTAAAATACGGCTTTTGTCGTTTGAGAGCAACCCACCTCGAAGGCTTTGAGAGAGAATTCCTTGAGAGGATAAAGCCCTAACCACACAGAGCTAAAGAGTGTTAGGCATCACTTAAGTCTTCTTGTCTGTGTGGTCTGAAGACTTATTACACTTGCGGACTGTGAATCCTCCAGCCGGTTAGGCGTCGCGTTCTGTGCATCCAAGAGTCATTGTGGATCGCCAGTGAACGAAGTCTGTGAAGGTTTGGAAGTTTACCTTGAAGACTTACCAGAGTGATTGGGCAAGGTCTGTGTGACCTTAGCTCTAGGGGAATACGGAGAGGACTAAGTGTTCTGAGCTGTGTGCTCAGGACTAAGTGTCCGAGACTGAGTGTCCTCAGGTTTAAATACCTATCCGCCCTAACCAGACATACAACTGTCACAGCAGTTGGAACTGGTCTACCAAACCTTTGTCTTCGTCACGCACACTGGTTCTATCCTTCTCATATCTTTATTTACGGTTGGATCTTGTAAAGTCAGTGCCTATTTGCATTATCTATTTGTCTTCACTGTGTACTTGATCCTTACTGCCTAGCTACTATTAGTCAGTGTGGTTTCACTTCATTGAATGCTTGACTATTGTCTGCATAGTGTAGTCTATCTTCCGCTGCATGGAAATAGGTTCAATTCTATCATTTGTCTTCGAAACTTCCATGTTTTGAAGACTTTCATAAAATCGCCTATTCAGCCCCCTCTAGTCGATATAACACACTTTCAATTGGTATCAGAGCGAGGTACTCCCTTATTCTGTGTGATTTTGGTTTAACCGCCTGGAGTTTCAGTTATGTCGACCACAGGTATTAAGACTGTGTCATGCCCCATCTTTTACGGTCACGAGTATCCCAAGTGGAAGGCCATGATGAAGAAGCGCCTCATGGCAACGAATATCGAGCTGTGGACCGTCACTGAGATTGGCCTAACCGATCTGTGCAAAATGGCGGAAGCTGATGACATTCACAAGTACACTCTTCTCAACCTCAAGGCGAAGGACGTCATCTACTCCTGTCTATCTCAAAATCAGTTTAGGAATGTCATGCATCTCAATCATGCAAAGCTCATCTGGGACCGTCTCTCGGAGGTCTATGAGGGTCGTCGAACTCGTCATGATCCTCGGTTCAAGGACTTTAAGGAGTCACTCAAAGCGATGACTTTCGAACCAGAATCATCATCTTCTGCATCATGCCTTATGGCAAATGATGCTAAGGTAATTGAATGCTATCTATCTAAATCCAGTGATGAATTTGGACCCAGCTATGCAAAACTTGCTTCCCTTGTCACTAAACAACAGAAAGCTATGGAACATATTCAAAAACTGTTAGAAAAAGCGATGACCTGTTGGACGCTGAAATGACTCGATCTCAGTCCTTAATTGAAGACATAAAAATTCTTCATATTAAGTATGAGGAGCTTGAAAGTTGTCATGAAACGCTCTCAACAACTCATGAAGAACTCGAGAAATTGAGAGCGGCTCATGAAGATCTTCAAAAGGAAAACGAGTCACTTCACGCCGAACAGATCAGTTCAGCTCAGGAAGGTTTTGAACCACCATGTCTTAAATGTATTGAGCGTGATAACGCTACTTCTGTTTCTGAATGTTCTACTACTGCTACTGTTGCAATATCTTCAACTGCTGATGTGGAAACTAACCCCTCTGCTGAGGACACCACTGCTATTGCTGATGAGAATGCTAGGTTGAAGACACTGCTTGAAACAGGGATGTACAAAAGTCTCAAAGGGCATCAGACACTATGTGATGTCCTCAAAAGGCAGATCCTGAATCGAAACCCTAGGAAAGAGGGTGTTGGGTTCATAAGGAAAATGAATGCTGATGGCTCTTACTGGAAACCTGAGCAGTACCCCCAAACCACATGGGTTGCTGCAAAGGAACCTTCATCAGATCCATCCACTCTATCTGGCTTCACTTGTGTTAACCCCATTGTTATTGATGAATCCTTTGATGCAAACTACAAACTGTTTAAGAATCAGAATGGTGAAGTGTTCGCTAGGTATATTGGTACTAATTGTAGGAATGGACCGCCTATGAAGAAGATCTGGGTGCCGAAAAGGTGTTTGGAGAATCTTCCTGTGAATGTCATCATGACACCATAGGTGAATAAGACAAACCCCAGACCACAGGCCTCATACGGTCCAAAGGCTTCATACAGACAGAGGAATCACCTGAGTCACACTAACGCAAATGTTTTGCAGGGAAGCCATACTCAGGCCTATGAATATGAGCACGGTTCATCAAACCCCCATGTTCATAAGACCAAGAACTATTCTGCTTATTCTTATGAATACTATTGTCCACCTGCAAGACTTTTTGCTAGGGCTCCAAAGCCAAAGTTCTCAGATGCTGCACTTAGACTTATTGCTTCGAAGCCACCCCTGAAGATGTGGGTGGCTAAGAAAGCTTAACTCTCTTTTGCAGGAAAAGGTCTCCAGCCGAAAACCAAAATCGTCTGACACTATTGCTGGGGACCTTAAACATCTTGTAGGGCGCAAGATCAAATGCCCAAATGGTCTTACTATGTACTTTGTTTCTAAATCACTTGCAACCTGCCCTATCAGTCCTAATCTTGATCTAAGCTTTAATAATCCACTGGTTCGTCAAATGTTTTTGCTTCACAATTCTCTTCGTGAAGCATATCCCCCTAACTGCACTGTAGGGTACGACACCAGCTGCTTCAGAATGGATTATTGATAGTGGGTGTACAAATCACATGACTGGCAAGCGAAGCCTTCTCATGGACTCAACTTTACGTCCATCAGACAAAAGTCACATCACATTTGCTGACACTGATAAAAGCAAGGTATTGGGTCTAGGTAGAGTTGCAATCTCAAAGGATCAACACATGGATAAAGTCATGCTTGTTGAATCCCTTGGTTTCAACTTAATGTCTGTCTCAATGCTTTGTGATTTAAACATGATTGTGATGTTTGGAAAATATCGTTGCCTTGTACTAATGGAATCTGACAAGTCTCTAGTGCTTGAAGGGTATCGAAAAGATGATTTGTATGTTGTAGATTTCTCAGCAGGACCACAACTTACAGTATGTCTTCTAGCAAAAGCTTCTGAATGCTGGCTCTGGCATCGAAGGCTAGGGTATGCTGGCATGAGGAACGTCCACACCCTTGCAAGGAAAAAGCATGTCATAGGCATCGAGGGCATCAAGTTCAAGAAGGATCACTTATGCGGTGCCTGTGAAGCAGGAAAGATGACAAGGGCCAAGCATCCCTCGAAGACAATCATGACAACGACTCAACCCTTCGAACTGCTACACATGGATCTTTTCGGTCCCACTCATTACTCAACTCTTACTACTACTGCCTGTCTCTTTGGCTTTGTCATTGTTGATGATTATTCAAGATATACTTGGGTGCATATAATCCTTTACAAGACTGAAGTGCAGGATGTCTTCAGACGCTTCGCCAATCGAGCAATGAACAACTATGGCGCCAAGATAAAGCACATCAGAAGTGACAATGGCATTGAATTCAAGAACACTGGCCTTGATACTGTTGGAAATATGCCCTAGAGGCAATAATAAAAGGATTATTATTATATTTCCTTGTTCATGATAATTGTCTTTTATTCATGCTATAATTATGTTATCCGGAAATCGTAATACATGTGTGAATACATAGACACCAACATGTCCCTAGTAAGCCTCTAGTTGACTAGCTCGTTGATCAATAGATAGTCATGGTTTCCTGACTATGGACATTGGATGTCATTGATAACGAGATCACATCATTAGGAGAATGATGTGATGGACAAGACCCAATCCTAAACATAGCACAAGATCGTATAGTTCGTTTGCTAGAGTTTTTCCAATGTCAAGTATCTTTTCCTTAGACCATGAGATCGTGTAACTCCCGGATACCGTAGGAGTGCTTTGGGTGTACCAAACGTCACAACTTAACTGGGTGACTATAAAGGTATACTACGGGTATCTCCGAAAGTGTCTGTTGGGTTGACACGGATCAAGACTGGGATTTATTACTCCGTATGACGGAGAGGTATCTCTGGGCCCACTCCGTAATGCATCATCATAATGAGCTCAAAGTGACCAAGTGTCTAGTCACGGGATCATGCATTACGGTACGAGTAAAGTGAGTTGCTGGTAACGAGATTGAACGAGGTATTGGGATACCGACGATCGAATCTCGGGCAAGTAACGTACCGGTTGACAAAGGGAATTGTATACGGGGTTGCTTGAATCCTCGACATCGTGGTTCATCTGATGAGATCATCGAGGAGCATGTGGGAGCCAACATGGGTATCCAGATCCCGCTGTTGGTTATTGACCGGAGAGCCGTCTCGGTCATGTCTACATGTCTCCCGAACCCGTAGGGTCTACACACTTAAGGTTCGGTGACGCTAGGGTTGTAGAGATATGAATATGCAGTAACCCGAAAGTTGTTCAGAGTCCCGAATGAGATCCCGGACGTCACAAGGAGTTCCAGAATGGTCCGGAGGTGAAGAATTATATATAGGAAGTGCAGTTTCGGCCATCGGGAGAGTTTCGGGGGTCACCACTATTGTACCGGGACCACCGGAAGGGTCCCGGGGGTCCACCGGGTGGTGCCACCCATCCCGGAGGGCCCCATGGGCTGAAGTGGGGAGGGGAACCAGCCCATAGTGGGCTGGTGCGCCCCCTTTGGCCCACCCCATGCGCCTTGGGTTGGGAACCCTAGGGTGGGGGGCGCCCCACCTGGCTTGGGGGGCACTCCACCCCTTGGCCGCCGCCCCCCCTAGGAGATCCCATCTCCTAGGTCCGGCGCCCCCCTAGGGGAGCCTATATAAAGGGGGGGAGGGAGGGGCAGCCGCACCCTTGACTCTTGGCTCCCCCCTCTCCCCTGCTACACCTCTCCCTCTCGCAGTAGAACGGCGAAGCCCTGCTGCGGTGACTCCTGCATCCACCACCACGCCGTCGTGCTGCTGGATCTTCATCAACCTCTCCTTCCCCCTTGCTGGATCAAGAAGGAGGAGACGTCACGCTGACCGTACGTGTGTTGAACACGGAGGTGCCGTCCGTTCGGCGCTAGGATCTCCAGTGATTTGGATCACGTCGAGTACGACTTCCTCTTCCCCGTTCTTTGAACGCTTCCGCGCGTGATCTACAAAGGTATGTAGATGCAATCCGATCACTCGTTGCTACATGAACTCATAGATGGATCTTGGTGAAACCGTAGGAAATTTTTTGTTTTCTGCAACGTTCCCCAACAGATACATATCTTGATACTTTGGGCATCACACATGAATTCTCAGCTCCGTACACGCCACAGCAGAATGGCGTCGTCGAACGCAAGAACAGAACTCTTATTGAGATGGCTTGAACGATGCTTGATGAATACAAGACTCCAAGAAAATTTTGGCCTGAAGCCATTGACACTGCATGCCATATCATCAACCGTGTTTATCTTCACAAGCTTCTGAACAAGACATCCTATGAGCTCCTTACTGGCAAGAAGCCAAATTTCAGCTACTTCAGAGTATTTGGCACCAAGTGCTGGATCAAGGATCCACATCACACTTCAAAGTTTGCACCAAAAGCACATGAGGGTTTTATGCTTGGATATGGAAAGGATTCTCACTCCTACAGAGTCTTCAATCTCTTTCATTAAAAAGTGGTTGAAACAGTGGATGTGCGGTTCGATGAAACTAACGGCTCACAAAGAGAGCAACTGCCAAATGTGCTAGATGAAGTTCCATCTAGTGAATCAATCAAACTTATGGGAACTGGAGAAATCATACCTTCTGAAGCTCAACCTGAAGAAGAACTTATCATCTCCGCACCTGATCAACCTGAAGACAATGCTCAGCCTGAAGACAATCCCTCTAACAATGATAATGATCAGCAAGAGCAAAATCTTCGTCCTGTACATCCTTGTGTTGCAAATGAAGTGCAGATTGAGAGAATAATTGATAACATCAATGCACCAGGTCCACTCACTCGTTCAAGGGCAACACAGCTAGCAAATTTTTGTGGGCACTTCGCATTCGTCTCAATAACAGAACCCAAGAAAGTTGAAGAAGCCTTCATGGAACCTAAATGGATTCAAGCTATGCAAGAAGAGCTTCAATAGTTTGAGCGGAATAATGTATGGGAACTGGTTAAGCGTCGTGATCCTCGGAAGCACAATATAATAGGCACCAAATGGATATATCGCAACAAGCAAGATGAGCATGGTCAAGTTGTCAGAAACAAAGCTCGTCTCGTTGCTCAAGGATACACTCAAGTTGAAGGGATTGACTTCGATGAAACATTTGCTCCTGTGGCTAGACTTGAAGCCATACGCATACTGCTGGCCTATGCAAATCATCATAACATACTTCTATATCAAATGGATGTGAAGAGCGCTTATCTCAATGGCAAGATTGAAGAAGAAGTTTATGTCGCACAACCACCTGGCTTTAAAGATCCAAAACATCCTGACATGGTATACAAGCTCAATAAGGCACTGTATGGCCTCAAACAAGCCCCTCGGGCTTGGTATGACACACTCAAAGACTTCCTGAAGAGCAAAGACTTCAAATCTGGTTCCCTCGACCCCATTCTCTTCACGAAGACATTTGATGGTGAACTGTTTGTGTACCAAATATATGTGGATGACATTATCTTTGGCTGCACCAATCAGAAATACAGTGAAGAGTTTGGATATATGATGCAAGAGCAATATCAGATGTCCATGATGGGTGAGCTGAAGTTCTTCCTTGGTCTTCAAATACGTCAGCAACGCAACAGCATCTTTATATCTCAAGAGAAGTATCTCAAAGATTGCCTGAAGAAGTTTGGTATGCAAGACTGCAAAGGCTTCACGACGCCTATGCCAGCCAAACATCATCTAGGTCTCGACGACAATGGTGAAGAGTTTGATCAAAAGGTATACCGCTCCATGCTTGGTTCTTTACTTTATCTATGTGCATCTAGGCCATATATTATGCTTAGTGTTTGCATGTGTGCTCGATTCCAAGCGGCACCAAAGGAATCGCATCACTTAGCTGTGAAGCGAATTCTTCGATATTTGGCTTACACCCCAACTCTAGGATTATGGTATCCAAAGGGCTCAGAGTTTGATCCGATTGGATTTTCGGATGCTGATTATGCTGGTGACAAGGTGGATCGCAAGTCTACATCAGGCACATGTCATTTTCTGGGACGATCACTTGTATGTTGGTCTTCAAAGAAGCAGAACTGTGTATCTCTCTCCACTGCTGAATCTAAATACATTGCTGCTGGATCTTGCTGCACTCAGCTTCTATGGATGAAGCAAACCCTCAAAGACTATGACATTCATCTGAAGCAAGTGCCACTCTACTGCGACAACGAAAGCGCCATCAAGATTGCCAACAACCCAGTTCAGCACTCGAAGACAAAGCACATTGAAATTCACCATCACTTTCTCAGAGATCATGTTGTGAAGGAAGATATTGATATCATACACGTCAACAATGAAGAGCAATTGGCAGATATCTTCACCAAGCCCTTGGATGAGAAGAGATTTTGCAAGTTACGGTGTGAGCTAAATATCTTGGAATCCTCAAATGTCCTGTGATCAGGCACACATCCTAACACTTATGCATAGTGATGACTTAGATGTGCAACACACGAAGTAAAGTATATCTTCAATCAATGAAGACATACATTCTAAGTGTGAATACATTAATGTGGAATTTGACTTCGGAGCGCCACGATAATTGTGCGCCGTGTCTGGGTCTAATACTTCCTATACGGTGGGTAACAGCACCACAAAATTCGTCTGTTTGAAGTGTTTTACCCATGGTGTTACATTTGCCGTGTCTTCACATTTGATTTGGCTTCAATCTCAACATGTCTTCATGATTATCTTCATTATGTTGATCATATATATATATATATATATATATATATATATATATATATATATATATATATATATATATACGAGTGTTCTGTCCTCTACAACATTCACTTATAGCTATGTCTTCTTGTTGAGTCTTTTGAACTAAGTGAATGTGATCGGACCCTACCCTCTCTATGCTTTCTATCTCAAACTCTATCTCTCCAAATCATATGCATTCTATTGAAACTGTCGAATGTCTTATCAGCGTCCTTGTCAGCAGAAGATGCAGAGACAAACATTAAGTCCATTTTCAATGCCAATTCCTTCACCTTAAACCCGGAGAAGTGGGAACGACCACCCGACAATCTAGGCGTGCGTGGGAACGTGGAACAACCTCTGATATGCTGCATGATGGCCACGTGTTCTTCAGATGTGAATCGCCAGGGGCACCTGTGTAATAACACTGTGCTGTCCCTCTCCCTATAAATACACGCCTCACCACAGTCATTATCCTTTCTTCCACTCTCGCACGAACCCTAGCGCCACTGCTAGCCCTCGACGACGCTGGCGACGAAGCGCTTAGCTACCGCGACCTCTCCGACGCCGTCTTCACGCCGGCTGCGGACATCGTCTTCTCCGCCGTCGCTGTAGGTGTCCTCCATCACCAAGTTAGGACACAGACGATCGAACTGCTCGGCCTCCTCTTCCACTCCGTCTAGCAGTTCCTTGTGTGGTAAATAAAACTTTCTTTTTACGGCCTCTTTGATCCTATAGATTCGTCACTTTCTACCACAAGCAGTTTCTGTTCACACAAGTTGGATCCACTTCATACTGCATCTCATATTATGCCTAGTATGTTCACTTATGCTTCACAAAGTAGTTAGATTCCTCACTTGTACTGATATGTGGATTCGTACAAATCTGGAACCAACTCCTTATCTATGAGTGAATGTCTTGCATGATGAGGTCAATGTCTTCTAAACTGATTTATCTTCAAAATCTTCTGAGAATGCATATGACCTCTTCCCCTTCCCTCGCACCTTAATGCTGTCACAGGTACATGTCCGTGGGAGAATCCCTTGGTTCTCATAGTCTGCATTCATTTGCAGAATTCTTACAGCATCACATAAATTCTCCCGAAGCCAGTTCCTATTTGTCTAGCAAGCGAAAGCCCTTGAAGCCTTTGAACGTATTGAAGCCATTCAGTTTAAAGTTCATGGCTGCAGAGAAATCAGCAAGGAAGGGTGGCAGAAAGCGTCGAGGTTAGACATCAAGAGATCTACCCGATGACCTCTCAGAACTGTACAAGACAGATCCAGAAGAGGATTACAATCAGCGCAAGACACGAATCCAATGGATTCGACGATATTGGGCAGAACAGTGGTTCAAGTACAGATTTGTGACAAAGGAATATGCTAAAAAGAATGCCATCAAGCGACCATGGGGAGACATCCTATACAAAAATCTTCAACCCAGGTCCAGAGATGAAGCCATTGAACAAGGCTTCTATCCCTGCATGGTCCGTGGACCACAGCCTGCGGATGCTGACCCATCATCACTGCTCTGGTGTCGTGACGACAATCTGTTCAAGCGCAACTTCCAGTTTGCCCAGAATTCGGCGAAGCGGAACAAGAAGTCATTGGGACTAGACTTCAACCCTGGTCCCTCTGCTCCCGTTGCAGATGGCACCCGCGATGCCGAACCCAATGTCGTCGGTCCGTTCTACAACCTGGATGGCCTCATCACTCACATCTCTGTTCAAGGTGCCAAAGTGGATCATTTTGATGATGATGCTGACACTGATGAAGCCCCAGCTCCTACTCCAAAGCCACAGAAGCCAAAGCTACCTAAAGCTTCAAAGCCTTCCTCAGCACCAAAAATCTCACGGGCGAAGCCACTGGCTACTGCACCTCCTGAAGACAGTGTGCAGTCTGAAGATCTATCACGTATCTCCAAGCCCCCGAGAGTCAAGATGCCTCTGCCACACACCAGCCAAGAACTGACTGTTGCTGCCATTCTGCGCAACGATGCCATTGATCTGTCCAGTGATGAAGATCTTGCAGATGACGCTCTTGAGCAACTGATCAAGAGCAAAGAAGAAGCAGAAATCTTCAACAATTTGCCTCTCTTTGACGTGGCAATCATCCATGACTTCATCGATGAGTGGTTTGACATGCCCAACCTCAGCTTTGAAGATCTGCAACTTCCCATTGGCCTCAGTGTCGCTTTCCATGGCGCCATTGCTTCAGAGTTAGCTATAGCCCAGCGCATCGTTGAACTAAAGCAGAAGATTGACTTTGAGAAAGCTCATTTCAAGAAGCATATGGCCAAGCTCAGTGTGCAAGAGGTCGAGAACTTCAAGATTGTGCTGCACGAGCTCAAAGAAGCCTTTCTCAAGAAGCGTGAAGAAGCTCAAGGTTCTCGTGAGCGCATGAAGAGCCTGGCTGACAAGTGTGTGCAAGCCTACAATGAGGCTGAGAAATGCAAGGCCCTTGGGCGCCCTGGCATTGACCCCAGGATGGCTGCAAAGCAGCAGAAGAAGAAGCCCGCTATGGCCGAACCCAACGCACCAAGGCAGGAAACACATCCCATTATCTTCCCAACCAGCATGACTGGCTCGAAGCCAAAAGCCAGGTCTACCGCTTCAGAACTGAAAAAGACGAGGACTGCTGAGGCTGAAGCCGGAAAGAGGAAACATCCTGAAGCCTCTGCTGCTGCTCCCTCCAAGAAGAAGCGGAAGACCAAGAAGGAACGGGCTACTCCCACAGAGCCCTTAATTGTTGAACCTATCTCCATGGTTCGCCCTGCCGCTGAACATCAAGAGCGCTAACTGACTGTCCATGAGCCTGCTTTCACAAAGGCTCATGAAGCTGAAGACATACCAGCAGCTAATCCCATCGCTGCTGAAGACATTGGTCACCATGACCATGTTGAAGATGATGTAGTTCTTCCTCAGATCGAGCACCAATAGGTATCATCGCCTGTGCTTACGCACAGCGAACTCATCAGCATTGGTCGTCCTCTGACGCCAATTGCTCAGGATGCAACATGGGCTGATCACCCACAACAACAACAAGTCACACCACCCCGGCAAGAAGAAGAAGATGACTTTGAGGCCCAGCTAACTCCATCTCCAAAGGCATCGCCTGCGTTACGCAGGCTTCGCAAAGGACCAAGGTCTCAAGTCTCCAAGTCTGAAGCTAAAACTGCTGAAGACATTCCGGCTGCATCAGCCGATGACATCCAAGAAGAAGAACGTGTTCCTACTCCCCCAACTACTGAAGAAGCTGTTCTCGAGGAGAACGTGTTTGTGCCCGACCCTCCAGCTCATCAAGTGGAGGTAGAAAATCTTGAGGCTGCCAGTACCAACACCAATGAAGCCACTGACGTTGTCATGGCTGAAGCAAATGTGAAGCCTGCACCAACCCAAGAACCAGAAGTCAGCGCAGCCAATGATGCTACTGCTTCTGTTCCTGTGTGTAGGATCGAAAGTATGTCTAGAGGGGGGTGATTAGACTACTTGACTAAATAAAAACTTAACCTTTTCCCAATTTTAGTTCTTGGCAGATTTTAGCTATTTTAGGACAAGTCAAGCAATCATCACACAATTCAAGCAAGCATGCAAAGAGTATATTGGCAGCGGAAAGTAAAGCATGCAACTTGCAAGAATGTAAAGGGAAGGGTTTGGAGAATTCAAACGCAATTGGAGACACGGATGTTTTTCCCGTGGTTCGGATAGGTGGTGCTATCCTACATCCACGTTGATGGAGACTTCAACCCACAAAGGGTAACGGTTGCGAGAGTCCACGGAGGGCTCCACCCACAAAGGGTAACGGTTGCGTGAGTCCACACAGGGCTCCACCCAGGAAGGGTCCACGAAGAAGCAACCACCCACAAAGGGTCCACGAAGAAGCAACCTTGTCTATCCCACCATGGCCATCGCCCACACAGGACTTGCCTCACTAGCGGTAGATCTTCACGAAGTAGGCGATCTCCTTGCCCTTACAAACTCCTTGGTTAAACTCCACAATCTTGTCAGAGGCTCCCAAGTGACACCTAGCCAATCTAGGAGACACCACTCTCCAAGAAGTAACAAATGGTGTGTAGGTAATGAACTCCTTGCTCTTGTGCTTCAAATGATAGTCTCCCCAACACTCAACTCTCTCTCATAGGATTTGGATTTTGTGGAAAGAAGATTTGAGTGGAAAGCAACTTGGAGAGGCTAGAGATCAAGATTCATATGGTAGGAATGGAATATCTTGGTCTCAACACATGAGTAGGTGGTTCTCTCTCAGAACATATGAGTTGGAATGGTGTATGTGTTCTGATGGCTCTCTCTTCAAATGAAGAGGAGGTGGAGGGGTATATATAGCCTCCACACAAAATCCAATCTCGGTGGGACCGAATCAACAAACTCGGTCAGACCGAAAATGTAAACCTAGTGACTGTTAGAGATTTTCGGTGGGACTGACATGCAACTCGGTAGGACCGATATGGTTAGGGTTTGGGCATACGTAATCTCGGTGAGACCGATTACACAAACTCGGTGAGACCGAATTTGGTAATTAGCTAACCAGAGAGTTGGTCAGGCAAACTCGGTGGGACTGATTTGCTCTTTCGGTGAGACCGAAAAGTTAAAAAAGGGAAACACTGAATTTACATTGCAATCTCGGTGGGACCGATTCGCTCTTTCGGTGAGACTGAAAAGTTACAAAAGGGAAACAGAGAGTTTGCAACCCCATCTCGGTGAGACCGAGATCCCTATCGGTAGAACCGAATTGGTAGGGTTTGGCAGTGGCTTATGACAAGTGAAACTCGGTGGCGCCGGATAGGAAGAATCGGTAGGACCGAGTTTGGCTTAGGGTTTAGGTCATATGTGGATATGGGAAAGTAGTTGAGGGTTTTGGAGCATATCACTAAGCACATGAAGCAAGAGGCTCATTAAGCAACACCTCATCCCTCCTTGATAGTATTGGCTTTTCCTAAAGACTCAATGTGATCTTGGATCACTAAAATATAAAATTAAGAGTCTTGAGCTTTTGAGCTTGAGCCAATCCTTTGTCCTTAGCATTTTGAGGGTTCCACTTTCACATCCATGCCATGCCAATCATTGAGCTTTCCTGAAATAATCATCTTGGAATAGCATTAGCTCAATGAGCTATATGTTGTTATGAATTACCAAAACCACCTAGGGATAGTTGCACTTTCAATCTCCCCTTTTTGGTAATTGATGACAACATATAGATCAAAGCTTCGACAAATGATAATAAGCATGAAATATATCATCGCTTTGAGAAGTATGTGATAAGTAAGAGCTCCCCCAAAGTTTGTGCATATTTAAAATTTGCTTTGGACTGCAAATGCACAAGGAGTTAGAGTCATGGGTTACTCTTCCATGTCACATACATCTTGGTGGAGCGCTTAAAATGATAAGAATGAAATACATGCACTCATCACCAAGAATAGTGAATGATCACATAAGATAGATAAGATAATAGCATTAAGCAAGCATTAAGTGTAGCTTATGATCAAACACATGATCATCAATGTCTCACAAGCAATGACATAGTATCTCAAGCACTCAAAAGCAAACAAGTTCGAAAAACCACCAAATAAAGCAAGAGAGAAAAAAAACAACACACTCTCTCTCTCGAAGCCTATGATCTATACATCTTCTCCCCCTTTGGCAACAAGTTACCAAAAAGTTCCTAGAAAATGCATAGTGCTAGATCGACGCTCAGGCTTGATCTTCTGGTGGTGGTGGAGTCCGGATCACTCCAAGGACGAAGGCTTCTGTAGATACTGAAGTAGACGCTGGAGTTGGAGCTGAAGTAGATGCTGGAGCTGGTGGAACTGAGGCTGTAGCTGGTGCTGAAGTGGTGGCTCTTGTGTCAGCAACTGGCACGGCAGACGACCTTGGACCTCGTGGCACTCTGGCAAAGGCATGAGTGGTAGTCCTGCCTCTCCTCTCCTGCATGTCATCCTAGAGCTGCTCCACTGCAATCCGAATCTCTGTCACCTTGACATCCAAGTCATAGAACTTTTGTTCCATGATTCTCTCTAGGCTTGCCTGGTTTTGAGTTAGGGTGGCTAGTCCTTTCTCAATCCGCAGGGTGGATGCAATCAGGTAACCAAGCTGCTCTTGTTTAGTTTTCAAGAAATACTCAGATGCCTCCTCTTGGGTTGGCATCTTGGCAGCTTTCTCCTTCCTTGCCTTCTCCTTCTTTGCTTGTGCTTGGGCAGATGATGGCTCATTCTCAGTCATGACAACTTGATTGTCCTCAAAATCTGGACGGATGGGCAGGTGTTCCTTGTCCAATAAATATATGCCCGTGCCCATCTTAGAGTTGATGAGCTCCTGAATTTGAGGTGCATATCCACAGCTCCTCTTCTGATCTGCTGCAGTCCTCTTGATAGTCTCTACTATGAGGCTCATGACCTTGAACTTCTGTGGCACATCAAAGACGTGAAGCAAGTTGATTGCATGGCCTCTGATCATCTTGTGATCTCCAGACTTGGGCAATAAGGTGTGCCTCAATATCCAATTGATGGTTGGCAGCCCTGACAGAAGATAGTGCACTGAGCCAAATTTGAAAGTGTCAAGAGCTTCATTTGGAATTTCCTTGTACATGTTGGACATTGAGTTATGATCCATCTTTTTCTTGGCATAAATGTCCAAGTCATCTGCTTGCTCCTCTGGGGCATTGATCAGTTGAGCCCATTCAGCAACTGTAGATTGGTACCTCGTACCCTCAGACATCCAAGTTATCCTCCCATCTGGATAAAAGTGTGCCATGGAGTAGAATTGCATGATAAGCTCCTCGTTCCACTTTGTGAGCTTCTGCCCAACAAAGTCTGCAACTCCACAAGCACTAAAGCTGTCATACACTCCAGGGTAGTGTTCCTCATTTTCCTTCATGTAGGTCCAGTCGACCCATCTCATGTCACAAACAATGGGCTTCTTATCTAGCAGCACTGTCTCATAGAAGTCCTGCTGTTCCTTGGTGTGAAATCTGTAATCCATAGCAGTCCTTCTCCTGAAGCATACGGGTCTGCTTCTCTCCACTTCCTCAGCCCTGAATCTCTCCTGAGCTTCATGTCCTCAGCCACAGGATGAGCATCGTTGTGGTCTGGGATCTTCGGCTTGAGCTTTCTAAGAACTTGCTCTTCATCCTCTTCTTCAGCAACAGTCTCAGGCACTGGGGCCTTGTTCTTCTCAGCTGCAGGAATGCTCCTTGTATTCCTCTTTGGTTTTGGCTTGGAGGCAGCTTTGGGCTTAGATGCAGTAGCCCCTGATCTTATGGCATCACCCATCATCTTGGGTGCCTTAGGTGCTGGTGCAGCTACCTCTTCTTCCTCTTCCTCTTCCATGATGGAAGCCTTTCCTAGCACTCTGGCTACGGTCTTCTTGACCCTTTCCTTCCTCTTCTTGCCTTCTGCAGCAACTGGCTCTTTGGGAGTGGGCTTCTCAGTTGAGGCTCTAGCCTTTGACATAGGCTGCCTGCCTGCTTGCCTTTTGATCTTTAGACCTAGCTTTGTGCCTTGAGCTGGCTCAACTCTCATTGATGTGGCCTCTTCCTCTGCCACATAATCTTCATCTTCGGAGTCTGAAGTTCTCTTCTTCCTTTGTCTGGTGGCAGCTTTTGGCAGATTGCTTGGGGTACTTCTGCTGCCATCATCTGAAGAGCTGGAGGGACTAGTGCCCTCACTCATCTGCACTTGCTGCTCTGACAAGTTCTGGCTGTCACTCTGATCAGACATGCTGCAAGCTCTGACTGCTGACCCTGTGAATAGTTTATAGATGAGGTAGAATAGATGAGCATCACAAAATGCAGAGATTTTTGCAAAAGAATGATCCAAAAATTTAGTTTTAGTTTCCCACTGAAATCATCTCGGATCTACCGATTTTTAAACTCGGTGATACCGAAGCAGTTTTGGAACCTAAACTAGTGAACTCGGTTGGATCGAGTCACAGTTTGGTGGCACCGAGACTGCTAGGGTTTCACAGAGTTCCAAAATCGGTCACACCGATAAGTAATTCTCGGTCAGACCGAGTCTCACTTGTGCAATGGCATAAGCCAAATCGGTGGGACCGAGTTTTTCATCTCGGTGGGTCCGAGATGGTTTCGGCGGAAACCTAACCCTAAAATTTTCGAATCAAAGCTAATCTACGGGCATATTGACTGGATAGGAGTGTTTCAATCATGGCAAGAATCATGATGATCACAATGTGCTGAGAATTGGATTGGAGAATAGCACAAAGATCGAGTCCATACCCTAGCTCGGCGGAGACTCGCTACGGTGGCAACGGCGGGGCAGAATTCCCATTGACGGCGACGGAGACCAGCGACTGGAGGCGGCTGGTGGTGAGAAGACGATCCGGAGACCACGTTGGCAGAGCAGGCTATCGCGCGGGCGAAGGGGTTCGGAGAAATTTCCAAATTTTGCCCGTGACTATATATAGCCCGACCCTGTCGGTGTGACCGAGTGGAACACTCGGTGGCACCGAGATTCATAACTGCATGCAGTTACTGAAACTCGGTGTGACCGAAATGTTCAAATCGGTTGCACCGAGATCGAAAACCTAGATCAACTTAATGATCTCGGTAGGACCGAAAGTGGGGTATCGGTCAGACCGAGAATCATAAAGAGGTTTTGGAAGTTTAAGTCTATGACGAATCGGGGACTCCGAGCGCTCCTCACACAGAGTGGTTCGAATCTGACTTGATCAAATTTTGTGATGCAGCATGAATAGAGTTTGAGACGAGAAAAGCATAGATAGCTAGAGGAGGTTCTTAGGCATTCTTGTCCATCCACTTGGCAAAGGAAATAAACCCAAACGATCAAAACAACAAGTGGATGTCCTCGAATGAGTAAAATATGCAACCAGCATGCTCACACAATAAGATGGCAAATGAAATATGTGGCAAGGCATGCACAACCAATTCTAGCATCTATCAAGCAATTTGCGATGACAAGGTCATCTATATATGAGTATATTGACTTAGGAGTCAAGTGAGAACACTTGATCATAGGTCATACTCATCGTTTAAGCTCAAGTGGGGTTACCACTTTTACATAAAGCATTTGTGTGTTCACATCTTTAGAGTTGCTTTAGCTCAAGTCTTAGAGTAAAGCTCCCCCTAGATGTGATATCCCCCCTTGGAGGGATGAACTAACCTTGGGTTTCGTCGATGATGACTTCATGTAGATGTTGAAGATGTGGATGCTCAATGTTGATGTAGATCACTTGGAGCTATCCATTTGAGTGAATTGCACTTTCAATACCTACATGGGTTAGTCCCACAAGGAACAAACAAGGATATCCATAGACATAGAGTGATGCACACACAAGATGATGTCCATGAAAACTTTTAGGTTACCTTGTCCCTTGTCTTACCAACAAGAGGGTTTGTGACTCCTTGAACTAGTGCAGGATGTGGAAGTTGATTGCACTTGTTCTTGCCAAAATGATAAGAGTGAAGTATGTTGGCAGAGTCACCCTCAAGGACTCTCTAGTTCTTATTCTTTTGGATCCACATCATCTTGATGGGAATCCTTGGAGTTGTAGTCGTACTTGATGAAGTGGAACTTGAAGTAGTCTTGGGAATCCACTTGACTAAGGTCTTAGGAGCTTCTTCAAATGCGTCAATTTCCTCTTGAAGCTTGTCCTTGCCTTTTTGCTTGTAGTCTTGTGGTGGAAGATCATCTTGAGCTTGTGTCCCCTTGAAAGAAGTATCATACTTCTCTTGTTGAGGAACAAACTTTGTCTTGGCGTATTGATCTTCTTCCCACTCAACTCCATTGGCATTGAAATTTCGTTCAAAACCAACGCTTTGATTCTTCCGGTGCATTCCTTGCTTGCGCACAATTTCCTCGAATTGCTTGCTCCCGGCGAGGCTTTTGTACACTCCTTTCTCTATAATTCCCTTCAATAAGCTATTTTCTTGCTCAAGTGTAACTTGGCTAAGAGAGTCATTAGTGGAATCAAGAGAACTACTAGAAGCAACAATATTGGATTTAGCATGATCATTGTTACTGCTAGAGGAAGAATCTTTCTTGTTCTTGTTACTAGACTTGACTTGAGGCATGTAAGTGGATAAGAGTAAACGCTTGGCAATGTAAGAAGAACTTTTCTTGCGGAGATCATCATTGATTGCTTTTAAGAACTCATGCTCTTGCTCAAGATTGAGCTTTTCAAAGCGTAATTTCTCATGAACTCTTAAAAGTTCTCAATGATCTTCGAAGATAGTTTCATGAGCTAACTTAAGAGTGTTTAGTTCTTTAGTTAGAGCCTCAATCTTTTCCTTATCATTGTCACTCGTTTTATCTTGATTAGCATGATTAATTGACATTTCATCATAGTATTCATCACTAGAGTTGTCAATAAGCAAATCATCACCTAACAAGTCATCTTCATCACTATTGAAATCAACATACTCGGGGTGTGTTACCTTAGGACCTTTGGCCATGAAGCATCTTCCAATTCCTTCATTTGGTGAGTCAAATATGTCGTAGGAGTTGGTTGACACAAGTGCTAGACCGGCAACACCTTCATCTTGAGTATCTTCGGAGTCGGAGTGATAACTTCTCTCGGAGTGGCTGTCGGAGTCGGAGCCGGATACCCATTCACCAACATGAGCTTGATGTCTTCATCTTGTGTAGCTCCTTGATGACTTTTCCTTCCTTTCCGAATCCTTGCTTCTCCATGAGTATCTTCGTTCATAACGATCATCTCTACTCCTTCTCTCTCTTGGTGGTGATTCTTTGCTTCTTCTTTTTGGAGAATCTTCTCTTCTCTTGTAGGGAGCCGTACACTCATTGGAATAGTGTCCGGGTCTTCCACAACTGTAGCAGTTTTGCTCTCGACTAGAAGATCTTTTGTCATTGTAGGACCTTGAGTTGAAGCTTCTATCTTTGCTTCTACTCTTGTAGAACTTGTTGAAGTTCTTCACCATTAAGCTCAATTCTTAATTGAAGTCTTGTTTCTCACTTGATGATGTAGGGGCTTCACATGAGGCTTTATAGGCACCACTTGATTTATTGTGAAGTTCCTCTTTATCCTTAAGTGACATCTCATGAGCAACAATTCTTCCAATCACCTCCGTTGGCTTGAGATCTTTGTAATTGGGCATCATTTGGATCAATGTGCACACGGTATCATATTTTCCATCCAAGGCTCTTAGAATCTTCTTGATGATGAATCTATCGGTCATCTCTTCACTTCCTAAGCCGGCAATCTCATTTGTGATGAGAGCAAGCCTAGAGTACATTTCAGCGACACCTTCACCATCCTTCATCTTGAACTTGTCAAGTTGACTTTGAAGCACATCCAACTTGGATTCCTTGACGGAGTCGGTACCTTCGTGCATATCAATCAAAGTGTCCCAAATTTCCTTCGCATTCTCAAGACGGCTGATTTTGTTGAATTCTTCGGGGCACAATCCGTTGAAGAGAATATCACAAGCTTGAGCATTGTATTGCAAAATCTTCAACTCATCCGCGGTAGCTTCATGGTTTGGTTCTCTCCCATCAAAGAAGTCACCTTGCAAACCAACACACACAATAGCCCAAACGGCGGGGTTATGTCCAAGAATATGCATTTTCATTTTATGCTTCCAACTAGCAAAATTAGTACCATCAAAGTAGGGACCTCTACGGTGATAATTTCCCTCGCTAGACGCCATACTCTCCTAGGTTGTGAAACCAAGGCTATGACCACCAAAAGCTATGGAGATCAAAGCAAATGGAGACCAAAGCTCTGATACCACTTGTAGGATCGAAAGTATGTCTAGAGGGGGGTGATTAGACTACTTGACTAAATAAAAACTTAACCTTTTCCCAATTTTAGTTCTTGGCAGATTTTAGCTATTTTAGGACAAGTCAAGCAATCATCACACAATTCAAGCAAGCATGCAAAGAGTATATTGGCAGCGGAAAGTAAAGCATGCAACTTGCAAGAATGTAAAGGGAAAGGTTTGGAGAATTCAAACGCAATTGGAGACACGGATGTTTTTCCCGTGGTTCGGATAGGTGGTGCTATCCTACATCCACGTTGATGGAGACTTCAACCCACAAAGGGTAACGGTTGCGAGAGTCCACGGAGGGCTCCACCCACAAAGGGTAACGGTTGCGAGAGTCCACGGAGGGCTCCACCCACAAAGGGTAACGGTTGCGCGAGTCCACACATGGCTCCACCCACGAAGGGTCCACGAAGAAGCAACCACCCACAAAGGGTCCACGAAGAAGCAACCTTGTCTATCCCACCATGGCCATCGCCCACACATGACTTGCCTCACTAGCGGTAGATCTTCACGAAGTAGGCGATCTCCTTGCCCTTACAAACTCCTTGGTTCAACTACACAATCTTGTCGGAGGCTCCCAAGTGACACCTAGCCAATCTAGGAGACACCACTCTCCAAGAAGTAACAAATGGTGTGTAGGTAATGAACTCCTTGCTCTTGTGCTTCAAATGATAGTCTCCCCAACACTCAACTCTCTCTCATAGGATTTGGATTTTGTGGAAAGAAGATTTGAGTGGAAAGCAACTTGGAGAGGCTAGAGATCAAGATTCATATGGTAGGAATGGAATATCTTGGTCTCAACACATGAGTAGGTGGTTCTCTCTCAGAACATATGAGTTGGAATGGTGTATGTGTTCTGATGGCTCTCTCTTCGAATGAAGAGGAGGTGGAGGGGTATATATAGCCTCCACACAAAATCCAACCGTTACACACAGTTTTCCAATCTCGGTGGGACCGAATCCACAAACTCGGTCGGACCAAAAATGTAAACCTAGTGACCGTTAGAGATTTTTGGTGGGACTGACATGCAACTCGGTAGGACCGATATGGTTAGGGTTTGGGCATAACGTAATCTCGGTGAGACCGATTACACAAACTCGGTGAGACCGAATTTTGTAATTAGCTAACCAGAGAGTTGGTCAGGCAAACTCGGTGGGTCCGATTTGCTCTTTCGATGAGACCGAAAAGTTACAAAAGGGAAACACTGAATTTACATTGCAATCTCGGTGGGACCGATTCGCTCTTTCGGTGAGACCGAAAAGTCACGAAAGGGAAACAAAGAGTTTGCAATCCCATCTCGGTGAGACCGAGATCCCTATTGGTAGAACCGAATTGCTAGGGTTTGGCAGTGGCTTATGACAAGTGAAACTCGGTGGCGCCGGATAGGAAGAATCGGTAGGACCGAGTTTGGCTTAGGGTTTAGGTCATATGTGGATATGGGAAAGTAGTTGAGGGTTTTGGAGCATATCACTAAGCACATGAAGCAAGAGGCTCATTAAGCAACACCTCATCCCTCCTTGATAGTATTGGCTTTTCCTAAAGACTCAATATGATCTTGGATCACTAAAATATAAAATGAAGAGTCTTGAGCTTTTGAGCTTGAGCCAATCCTTTGTCCTTAGCATTTTGAGGGTTCCACTTTCACATCCATGCCATGCCAATCATTGAGCTTTCCTGAAATAATCATCTTGGAATAGAATTAGCTCAATGAGCTATATGTTGTTATGAATTACCAAAACCACCTAGGGATAGTTGCACTTTCACTGTGCCTGCTGCTGGTCCTCAGTTTGACTATCATATTGAGCATAGGCCTCAGGTACAGAAGCCAATGCCAAGGTTGCCCAGGTTTCCAGGTCCTGCAACAGCACCTGGATCCTTCATTGTCAATGGCTTCAAAGCAGACAACACCTTCTTCAATAGCTCGAAGAACCCCTACTCAAGGGAACGAATATCTTCTGATCGGTTCTGGAGCTATCCGCGGCGAAGCTATTACTCCTGCATTCTGTACAATTAAGGTCGCATCTTCCCACATATGCGTCTTGACACCGAAGCAATAGCTGGTTTGCCCTGTCTGGAAGAAGCTCTCGATTGCTTGAAAGAGGTTGGATTGTTGCCTTTCGTCACCGACCAAGAGCACTGGAACAAAGAGTTGCTCCTCCAATTTTATGCCACACTTCACATACGTGGTTACAACAGAGATCCGAAGACTTGGGTCCTGGAGTGGATGACAGGAAATGTTCATCACGAAGCCAACGCCTTTGATATCATTGAGCTCACTGGTCTGCCCACTTCTGGAGATCTCTATGAACCTGGATGTCAACTTCACAGTGAAGCTATGGAAAGCATCTTTCAGAAGCCTGAACCGAACATGAGTCAGATGCTCAGTATGATGAAGCCTTTGCCACAAGATGCTGCATATCCTAAGGAGTTCTTTGTTGAAGACCTTGAGTATCTGCCAAGGACTATCTATCACATTATAAGGCGAACTCTTTGGCCCATCAAAGGACATTCTCCACATGCAAAGCTGGAAGGTGCAATGAAGACTTTGGTCTTCTATATTCTTCATGGCAAATGCTTCAATGCACAAGACTTCTTCATTCGCCAACTTGCTGCATCAGGATCTGATCTTTTTGGCTTGAAGTTCTACGCTCCATGGATAATGCGGGTGATTAAACTCCACTCAGCTATCTCATATCAGCCATCTGCTCGCAATCATCGGATCTTTTTGCCTGATGTGGATATGTCTGTTGAAGCCATTTATCCTGAGCCTGAACCTCTTAGTCTTCAGAATGCGGAGCATCAAAGTTTCACTCAGAACATTGAAGTAGTTGAAGCAGTCACTCGTGTTTATCCTCTGGCTGGTACTACACGTGCACCTCATCGTGCCCTTACTGAAGCCACTGAAAGCATTATTGCCCACCGACCCAAGAACCGATCTCGTGTTCTCAATGACCGAGAGCTTCTGGTTGCTCTTCATCAGAAACAGGATAGGCATCATGACTGGCTGAAGCGCCAAATGCACAGCCTCTTGGTGGATGTCAACCGCATTCGCAATCTTGCCACCAAGAATGCCTTCGTTTCCCATGAAACCTGTCGGCGTACATGGAAAGGGCTGACGCTTATGTGTTCTGAGGATGATCTTCAAGAGGATGGCTTCTCTGAACGTTTCAAGTTTGACTCCACACCTCCCCGAAGGACTGTGCTGCGACGAACTCCATCTCTTGAAGACTCTGAGTTCTCTTCCTCTGCGGAAACTGTGAATGCTCGAGTGATTGAGGACGAAGATGATGCCACTTCACCGCCCCCTACTTCTGCATGCCTCGACACTGCCCCAAGTTCTTCTGCACCGCCGAACACCACCGACGACCCTGCTGCTTCACCTACTCTTCATGGGAACGAGTAGCTGCTCTATGTCTTCAAACCTTTTTGGTCCTCACTGACAAAAGGGGGAGAAGCATATGAGTTTGATAGTCTTCAAGCGGGTCCATATGGGCGGTTACTTTATGTTTTGCCTAGTGTTTACAACTCTTGCTTTCATACATTTGGTTCTTTGAGTTGTAACACTTAAACTCGATGGTCGTCTGCTACTTATTTGCTATTTTGTGATGCGATGATAAATCCCGCATGTGCGACGATAAATTCTGCACTTAGATCATTTTGCAGACGTCCATTTTTCATTATGCATGTCATTATCTTCACATACCCTTCAATCATGATGAATTATCATCATAAGTTGAAGAGGATCTCCACAAGTACAACCTGCCATGTGCATTTGCATTCCAAAAGCAAATTACTTATATGCACATCTTCAGGGGGAGCCCTTGCAACTTATGAAGACAATTCCTTATCCTTTACTGAAAGTGCGTTATATCGACTAGAGGGGGGGTGAATAGGCGATTTTTATGAAAGTCTTCAAAACGTGGGAGTTATGAAGACAAACAGCGAAGATTATGCCTATTACTATGCAGCGGAAGTTAGATTACACTAGGCCAGCCATGGTCAAGTATTCAATAGAGTGAAAGCACAATGACAAACCGCTGCAGTGTAATAAGGATCAGGTAGGAAGAAGTTATGAAGCCAAACAGATCATACATTCACGTTGTGAAGACAAAAGATAGAGCAAGCATGCAATGGCTTCACAATGAGTAACAGTAAGAAAAAGGAAGTGAAGATGAAACCAGTGAGTCGTTGAAGACAATGATGTGTTGGACCAGTTCCAGTTGCTGTGACAACTGTACGTCTGGTTGGAGCGGCCGGGTATTTAAACCTTAGGACACACAGTCCCGGACACCCAGTCCTGAACACGCAGCTCAGGACACCAAGTCCTCACCGTATTCTCCTTGAGCTAAGGTCACATATTCCTCGCCCAATCACTCTGGTAAGTCTTCAAGGTAGACTCCCAAACCTTCACAGACTTCGTTCACTGGCAATCCACAATGTCTCTTGGATGCTCTGAACGCGACGCCTAACTGTCTGGAGGATTCACAGTCCTCAAGTGTAATAAGTCTTTAGATCACACAGACAAGAAGACTTAAGTGATGCCCAATGTTCTCTGGCTCTGGGTGGTTAGGGATTTTCTCCTCGCTAGGAATTTTCTCTCAAAGGCTTCGAGGTGGGTTGCTCTCAAACGACAAAAGCCGTGCACTGAAATCTAAGCAGCCAACCGTTTGTGGTTGCAGGGGGTGGGCTATTTATAGCCACTTGGCAACCCGAACCGATTTGTCCGAAATGACCCTGGGTCACTAAGGAACTGACACATGTCTCAACGGTCAGATTTCAAACTCTCATGGCAACTTTACTTGGGCTACAAGCAAAGCTGACTTGTCCGGCTCTGGACAAGATTCGCTCTCATTTGTCTTCACTCGAAGACATAGGTTTTTGGTTTAGGCATCACTTCAGTCATTCTGACTGGTTCTCCTGGACCCCACTTAACAGTACGGTGGTTCCTATGACTCAACACAAAAGAAAAAGAACTACGAAAGATCTAAGTCTTCGAGCTCCATAGGCTTCATAACGTGTCTTCTTTTGTCATAGTCTTCAATGTGAATATCTTCATATACCACCTTTGACTTCAATGTCTTCATACATTTTTAGGGGTCATCTCTGGTAGAAACCGAATCAATGAGGGACTTCTACCTGTGTTATCCTGCAATTCTCACAAACACATTAGTCCCTCAACTAGGTTTGTCGTCAATACTCCAAAACCAACTAGGGGTGGCACTAGATGCACTTACAATCTCCCCCTTTTTGGTGATTGATGACAAACTAGTTGAAGTTTTCAACGGGGAATATAGTCTGTGAAATTGTAAAGGATGAGGAATTGTCTTCATAAGTTGCAAGGGCTCCCCCTGAAGATGTGCATATAAGTTAATTTGCTTTTGGAATGCAAATGCACATGGCAGGTTGTACTTGTAGGAGATCCACTTCAGCTTATGATGACAATCCACTATGCATGTGAAAGTATATGAAGATAATGACATGCATAATGGAAAATGGACGTCTGCAGAATGAGATAAGTGCAGAATTTATCGTCGCACATGCGGAATTTATCTTCACAAAACAGGGTGGAAAACAAGTAGCAGACGACCATCGAGTCTTAGTGTTACAACTCAAGGAACCAAATGAAGCAAAAACGAGAGTTGTAAGCACGAAGCAAAATATAGCAAAACATAAAGCACCCGCCCATATGGACCCGCTTGAAGACTATCAACCCATATGCTTCTCCCCCTTTTGCCAGCAAGGACCAAAAAGGTTTGAAGACATAAAGTGTCTACTCGTTCCCAGGAGCAGCAGGGTCGTTGGAGGTGTTTGGCGGTGCAGAGGAGCTTGGAGGTGCTGAAGCAGGTGGCGGTGATGTAGCATCGTCTTCTTCATCAATGATTCTGGCAGTGACTGTCGCAGCAGATGAAGAAAACTCAGAGTCTTCAAGTGATGGTGTGTTTCGCATCACAGCCCTTCTAGGAGGTGTGGTGTCAAACTTGAAGCGCTCTGTGAAGCCATCCTCTTCAAGTTCAGCTTCAGTACATATCATTGAGAGCCCTTTCCATGTACGACGACAGGTTTCATGAGTGACGAAGGCATTCTTGGTGGAAAGATTTCGAAGACGATTAACATCCACCAAGAGTCTTTTCATCTGACGCTTTAGCCAGTCGTGATGCCTATCTTGTTTTTGATGAAGGGCCACAAGAAGCTCTCGGTCAGTGAGAACACGAGTGCGCTTCTTGGGTCTTGAAGCAGTTGCACTATCAGTGGCTTCAGTTGGAGCAGGGTGTGGCGCACGTGTAGTGCCAGCCAAAGGATACACCCTGGAGATGGCTTCAACACCTTCATCATTCTGAGTGAAGCTCTGGTGTTCTGCATTCTGAAGACTCAATGGTTGCTTGGCAGGCTCTGGATATATAGCTTCAACAGAGGTATCCACATCTGGCAAGAAGATCCGATGATTTCGGGCTGAGGGCTGATACGTGATCGCAGAGTGCAGTTTGATCAGCCTCATCACCCAAGGAGCATAGAACTTCAAACCAAATAAATCTAAGCCTGACGCTGCAAGTTGGCGTATGAAGAAATCCTGTGCGTTGAAGCATTCGCCATGAAGGATATAGAATATGAGAGTCTTCATTGCACCCTCAATCTTGGCATGTGGAGAGTGTCCCTTAATGGGCCAGAGAGTCCGCCGGATGATGTGATATATGGTCCTGGGCAGGTACTCAAGGTCTTCAACGAAGAACTCAGTTGGATAGGGTGCATCATGGGGCAATGGATTCATCATTGAGAGCATTTGACTCATATTGGGTTCAGGCCTCTGGAATATGCTCTCAATAGCTTCATCATGTAGTTGACAGCCTTCCTCAAAGAATTCGCCAGGAGTGGGCAGGCCGGTGAGCTCAATGATATCAAATGCATTGGCTTCATGATGGACATTGCCGGTCATCCACTCCAGCACCCAAGTCTTCGGATCTCTGTTGTATCCTTTAATATGGAGGGTGGCATAGAACTGAAGTAGAAGCTCTTCATTCCAGTGCTCTTCATCAGTGACAAACTGCAGCAGACCCACTTGCTTAAAGCAATCCAGCGCTTCCTCTAAGCAGGGCAGACCAGCAATGGCTTCAGCATCAAGGCGCTTGTGCGGGAAGAAGCGACCTTGGTTGTATGGGATGCAGGAATAGTAGCTGCGTTGAGGATAGCTCCAGAACCTATCTGATGAAATCCTTTCCCTTGAATAGGGGTTCTTGGAGCTGTTGAAAAATGTATTGTCTGCCTTGAAGCTATTGATGTCAAATGAGCCAGGTGCTGATGCAGGACCTGGGAACCTTGGCAGCCTTGGGACTGGCTTCTGGACATGAGGCCTGTGCTCAACATGGTAATCAAATTGAGGACCTGCAGCAGACTCAGGAACAGAAGTGTCTGGTTCAGTAGCTTCGCTGTCTGCTGAAGCTTTTGGTGGGGAGGGCTCCACATTGGCTTCAGTGTTGGTTGTGGCAGCCTCAACATTTTCAGCCTCCACGCGACTAGCTGGAGGGTCAAACTTAGGCACGTTCTCCTGGAGAACTGCTTCTTGATGGAGCATTGGAGTGGGCTCTTGTGATGCTTCTTCTTCGGCTGATGCAGCTGGAATGTCTTCAGTATAGACTTGAGGCCTTGGACCTCTGCGAAGCCTGCGGAATGCAGACGACGCCTGTGGGGTTGGATTGGGCTGGGCCTCATTGTCTTCTTCCTCTTGGGGGCGATCCGCCCATGACGCATCTTGTGCAATTGGCGTCAGAGGACGACCAATGCTGATGAGTTCGCTTTGTTCATTCTGAGGAAGGGCTGCATCATCTTGTACATTGTCCGGATGACCAATGTCTTCAGCAGCAATGGGGTTGGCTGCTGGTATGTCTTCAGCTTCAGGAGCCTCTGTGGAATCAGGCTCATGAACTGTCAGTTGTCGTTCTGCGTTGGGGTGAACCATAGAGATAGGTTCAACTATCAAGGGCTCTGTGGGAGCAGCCCGAGATTTCTTGATCTTTCGCTTCTTCTTGCTGGGGGCAGTAGGAGAGGCTTCAGAGCTTTTCCTTTTCCTTGCTTTAGCCTCAGCAATTGTTGTCTTCTTGAGCTCTGACGCTGTTGACCGGCTCTTTGGCTTCGAGCCAGTCGTTGCAGTTGGGAAGACAATTGCAACCGCTTCTTGCCTAGGTGCCTCTGGTTCAGCCATAGCAGGCTTCTTCTTCTTCTTCTTCGCGGCCATCTTGGGGTCAATGCCTGGACGCCCAAGTGCCTTGCACTTTTCAGCCTCATTGTAGGCTTGTACACATCTTTCCGCCAGAGACTTCATCCGCTCACGTGAGCCCTGAGCTTCTGCACGCTTCTTCAGAAAATTTTCTTTGAGCTCATGCAGCATGGTCTTGAAGCTCTTCACTTCTTGCACGCTGAGCTTGGCCATATTCTTCTTGAACTGAGCCTTTTCATGATCAATTTTCTGCTTCAGTTCAACAATGCGCTAGGCAATGGCAAGTTCTGAAGCAATTGCGCCTTGGAAGGCGACGCTGAGGCCAACAGGCAGCTGCAGATCTTCGAAGCTTATGTCTGGTGTGGCAAACCATTCGTCGATGAAGTTTTGGATGATGGCGACATCAAAGAGAGGCAAATTGTTGAAGATTTCAGCTTCTTCTTTGCTTTTGATGAGCTGCTCTAGAGCGTCATCTCCAAGATCTTCATCACTTGATAGATCAATGGCTTCGCTGCGTAGAATGGCAGCAGCTGTGAGCTCTTTGCCGGTGTGTGGCTGAGGCACCTTGTCCTTCTGGGGCTTGGAGACACGGGATACGTCTTCAGACTGCACACTGTCTTCAGGAGGTGCAGTTGCCAATGGCTTCGCCCTTGTGACTTTTGAGGAAGGGGCCGGCTTTGAAGCTTTTGGCTTCTTCGACTACTTTGGCTTCGGTACAGCAGGAGCTTCATCAGACTCAGAGTCAGCTGGAGGGTCATTCACGGCAGTCCCTTGGACTAAGATGTGGGTTATGAGGCCCTCAAGGTTGGCAAACGGACCGATGACATTGGGTTCTGCGTAGAGTGTGCCATCTGCCCTTGGTGCGGAGGGGCCAGGGTTGAAGTCTAACCCAAATTTCTTCTTGTTCAGCTTCGCTGATTGTTGGGCAAACTGGAAGTTGCGCTTGAACAGATTGTCGTCATGACACCAGAGGAGTGACGACGGATGCGCATCATCAGGTTGTGGTCCTCGGACCATGCATGGGTAGAAGCCTTGAGCAATGGCTTCATCTCTGGTCCTGGGTATGAGATTCTTGTAAATGATGTCCCCCATGGTTTCTTGATGGCACATTTATCAGCATACTCCTGAGTGACGAAGCGGTATTTGAACCACTGTTCTGCCCAATAGCATCGAATCCATTGGATTCGGGTCTTGCGCTGCCCATAACTCTCTTCTGGATCTGTTTCATACATTTCTGCCAGGTCTTCAGGCAGATCTTTTGAAGTTCCTTCACGTCTTTGTCTGCCCCCCTTCCTTGCTGCTGCTTCTGAAGCCATAAACTTTAACTTGAAAGGCTTCAAAACTTTCAAAGGCTTCAAAGGCTTTCTTTTGCTGGACCAACAGGAACTGGCTTCAGGAGAGTTTATGTGATGCTGTAGGAATTCTGCAAATGAATGCAGACTATGAGAACCGAAGGATTCTCCCACGGACATGTACCTGTGACAGCATTAAGGTGCGAGGGAAGGGGAAGAGGTCATATGCATTCTCAGAAGGTTTTGAAGATTAATCAGTTTAGAAGACATTGACCTCATCGTGCGAAGACATTCACTCATAGATAAGAAGTTGGTTCCAGATTTGTACGAACCCACAGATCAGTACAAGTGAGGAATCTAACTACTTTATGAAGCACAAGTGAATATACTAGGCATGTTATGAGATGCAGATTGAGAGATCTATCTTATGTGAAGAGAAACTTCTTATGGTAGAAAGTGAAAGAACCATGAGATCAAAAGAGGCTGTAAAAAGAAGTTTTATTTACCACACTTGGAACTGCTAGACGGAAGTGAGAGATGATGCCGAGCAGTTCAGTCCTCCGTACCCTACTTGGCAACGGAAGACACCTACGGCGACGGTGGAGAGGACGATGTCCGCAGTCGGCGTGAGGACGGCGTCGGAGAAGTTGCGGCAGCGAAGCGCTTCGTCGCCGGCGTCGTCGAGTGCTAGCGGTGGCGCTAGGGTTCATGCGATGGTGGAAGAAGGAGATAATGACTGCGGTAAGTGTGAATTTATAGGCTCAGGGGCGGCACTGTGCTATTACACATGTGCTCCTGGCGATTCGCATCTGAGGAACGCGTGGCCAGTTTGCGGAAGTTTTGGGTTTGTTCCACGTCCCACGCACGCCTGGATTGTCGGGCGGTCGTTCCTACTTCTCTGGATTTTATGTGGAGGAATGAGCATTGAAAACGGACTTTATGGTTGTCTCTATATCTTCTGCTGACAAGGACGCAGTGAAGACATTCGACAGTTTCAATAGAATGCATATGACTTGGAGAGATAGAATTTGAGATAGAAAGCATAGAGAGATTAGGGTCCGATCACATTCACTTAGTTCAAAAGATTCAACCAAGAAGACATAGCTATAAGTGAATGTTGTAGAGGACAGAACACTAGTATGTATACATCTATATAATCAACGTACTGAAGATAATCATGAAGACATGTTGAGTTCGAAGCCAAACCAAATGTGAAGATATTGCAAGGTAACGCCATGAGTGAAACACTTCAAAATGGAATGTTTGGTGGTGGCGTTATCCACCGTATAGGAAGTATTAGACCCAGACACAGCGCACAATTATCGTGGCGCTCCGAAGTCAAATTCCACATTAATGTATTCACACTTAGAATGTATGTCTTCATTGATTGAAGATATACTTTACTTTGTGTGTTGCACATCTAAGTCATCAATATGCATAAGTGTTAGGATGTGTGCCTGATCACAGGACATTTGAGGATTCCAAGATATTTAGCTCACACCGTAACTTGCAAAATCTCTTCTCATCCAAGGGCTTGGTGAAGATATCTGCCAATTGCTCTTCAGTGTTGACGTGTATGATATCAATGTCTTCCTTCACAACATGATCTCTGAGAAAGTGATGACGAATTTCAATGTGCTTTGTCTTCGAGTGCTGAACTGGGTTGTTGGCAATCTTGATGGCACTTTCGTTGTCGCAGTAAAGTGGCACTTGCTTCAGATGAATGCCATAGTCCTTGAGTGTTTGCTTCATCCGCAGAAGCTGAGCGCAGCAAGATCCAGCAGCAATGTATTCAGATTCAGCAGTGGAGAGAGATACACAGTTCTGCTTCTTTGAAGACCAACATACAAGTGATCGTCCCAGAAAGTGACATGTGCCTGATGTAGACTTGCGATCAACTTTGTCACCAGCATAATCAGCATCCGAAAATCCAACCAAATCAAACTCTGAGCCCTTGGGATACCATAATCCTAGAGTTGGGGTGTGAGCCAAATATCGAAGAATTCGCTTCACAGCTAAGTGATGCGACTCCTTTGGTGCCGCTTGAAATCGAGCACACATGCAAACACTAAGCATAATATCTGGCCTAGATGCACATAAATAAAGCAAAGAACCAATCATCGAGCGGTATACCTTTTGATCAAACTCTTTACTATTGTCGTCAGGACCTAGATGATGTTTGGCTGGCATTGGTGTTGTGAAGCCTTTGCAGTCTTGCATACCGAACTTCTTCAGGCAATCTTTGAGATACTTCTCTTGAGATATGAAGATGCCATTGCGTTGTTGTCGTATTTGAAGACCAAGGAAGAACTTCAGCTCCCCCATCATGGACATCTGATATTGCTCTTGCATCATATATCCAAACTCTTCACTGTACTTCTGATTGGTGCAGCCGAAGATAATGTCATCCACATATATTTGGCACACAAACAGTTCACCATCATATGTCTTCGTGAAAAGAGTGGGATCCAGGGAACCAGGTATGAAGTCTTTGCTCTTCAGGAAGTATTTGAGTGTGTCATACCAGGCCCTAGGGGCTTGTTTGAGGCCATACAGTGCCTTGTTGAGCTTGTATACCATGTCAGGATGTTTTGGATTTTCAAAGCCAGGTGGTTGTGCAACATACACTTCTTCTTCAATCTTGCCATTGAGAAAGGCACTTTTCACATCCATTTGATATAGAAGTATGTTATGATGATTTGCATAGGCCGGCAGTATGCGTATGGCTTCAAGCCTTGCCACAGGAGCAAATGTTTCATCGAAGTCAATGCCCTCCACTTGAGTATATCCTTGAGCAACGAGACGAGCTTTGTTTCTAACAACTTGACCATGCTCATCTTGCTTGTTGCGGTATATCCATTTGGTGCCTATTATGTTGTGCTTCCGTGCATCAGGACGCTTGACCAGTTCCCATACATTATTGAGCTCAAACTGTTGAAGCTCTTCTTGCATAGCTTGAATCCATTCAGGTTCCATGAAGGCTTCTTCAACTTTCTTGGGTTCTGATATTGATACGAATGCGAAGTGCCCACAGAAATTTGTTAGCTGAGTTGCCCTTGAACGAGTGAGTGGACCAGGTGCATTGATGCTGTCAATTATTCTGTCAATCTGCACTTCATTGGCAACACGAGGATGTATAGGGTGAAGACTTTGCTCTTGCTGATCTGTGTTGTTGTTGGGAGGAATGTCTTCAGGCTGAGCATTGTCTTCATGTTGATCAGGTGCTGAGATGATAAGTTCTTCTTCAGGATGAGCTTCAGAAGGTATAATCTCTCCAGTTCCCATTAGCTTGATTGATTCACTAGCTGGAACTTCATCTAGCACATTTGGCAGTTGCTCTCTTTGTGAACCATTTGTCTCATCGAACCACACATCCACTGTTTCAACCACTTTGTAATGAAAGAGATTGAAGACTCTGTAGGAGTGCGAATCCTTTCCATATCCAAGCATAAAGCCCTCATGTGCTTTTGGTGCAAACTTTGAGGTGTGGTGTGGGTCCTTGATCCAGCATCTTGCGCCAAATACTCTGAAGTAACTGACATTTGGCTTCTTGCCAGTTAGGAGTTCATAAGATGTCTTGTTCAGAAGCTTGTGAAGATAAACACGATTGATTGTATGGCATGCAGTGTCAATGGCTTCAGTCCAGAATTTTCTTGGAGTCTTGTACTCATGTAGCATTGTTCTGGCAATCTCAATGAGTGTTCTGTTCTTGCGTTCGACGACGCCATTCTGGTGTGGCGTGTACGGAGCTGAGAATTCATGTGTGATGCCCAAGGTATCAAGATATGTATCAAGGCCAGTGTTCTTGAATTCAGTGCCATTGTCACTTCTGATGTGCTTTATCTTGGCACCAAAATTGTTCATAGCTCGATTGGCGAAGCGTCTGAAGACATCCTGCACTTCAGTCTTGTAAAGGATTATTTGCACCCAAGTATATCTAGAGTAATCATCAACAATGACAAAGCCATAGAGACAAGCAGTAGTAGTAAAAGTTGAGTAGTGAGTGGGACCGAAAAGATCCATGTGGAGCAGTTCGAAGGGTTGTGTAGTAGTCATGATTGTCTTCGAAGGATGTTTTGCCCTCGTCATCTTCCCTTCTTCACAGGCACCGCATAAATGATCTTTCTTGAACTTGACGCCCTCGATGCCTATGACATGCTTCTTCTTCGCAAGGGTGTGGAGGTTCCTCATGCCAGCATGCCCAAGCCTTCGATGCCAAAGCCAGCATTCTGAAGCTTTTGCAAGAAGACATACAGAAAGTTGTGGCCCTGCTGAGAAATCTACCACATCCAAATCATCTTTCCGATACCCTTCAAACACTAGAGACTTGTCAGATTCCATTAGTACTAGGCAACGATATTTTCCAAACATTACGATCATGTTCAAATCGCAAAGCATTGAGACAGACATTAAGTTGAAGCCAAGGGATTCAACAAGCATGACTTTATCCATGTGTTGATCCTTTGAGATTGCAACTCTACCTGGACCCAATACCTTACTTTTACCAGTGTCAGCAAATGTGATGTGGCTCTTGTCGGATGGACGTAAGGTTGAGTCCATAAGAAGGCTTCTTTTGCCAGTCATGTGATTTGTACATCCACTGTCAATAATCCATTCTGAAGACTTTGAAGACGCTGGTGTCGTACCCTTGGCACCGCGTGCCATGAAGCAGTAGGTAGGAGTGGAATCGTTCTTGTCATTTTCATCGATGTCGGTGATGAAGTCATTGTCTTTAGTGTTGAAGATGGACTTGGCGACGTATGCTGTAGCCAGACTCGCAATGCCAGAATCAGACTCCTCCTCAGACTCCACCTCTGCCTCCTCAGAAGTGGACTCCTCCTCTGAATCCATTTCCTTGCCAACAAACGCACGTGCCTTGCCAGATGAGCTCTTCTTGTGTGATGAAGACTTTGAGGAAGACTTGGAAGAAGACTTTGAGTATTTCTTCTTCTTCTTGTCGTCAGAATCATATTCCTTGCTTTTCTTCTTCCTTCTGTTCTCATTGTCCCACTGTGGACACTCAGAGATGAAGTGTCTAGTTTTCTTGCACTTGTGACATGTTTTCTTCTTGTAGTCATGAGCAGAAGCTTCATTATTCCTTGAGCTTGATCGTGAAGATTTTCTGAAGCCTTTCTTCTTGGTGAATTTTTGGAACTTCTTCACTAGCATTGCAAGTTCCCTTCCAATGTCTTCAGGATCATCAGAACTGCTGTCAGATTCTTCTTCAGATGAGGAAACAACTTTTGCCTTCAAGGCATGAGTTCGCCCATAGTTTGGACCGTAGATATCTCTTTTCTCAGAAAGCTGAAACTCATGTGTGTTGAGCCTCTCAAGTATGTCAGACGGATCGAGTGTCTTGAAATCAGGACGTTCTTGTATCATCAGGGCTAGGATGTCAAACGACCTATCAAGTGATCTCAGCAGCGTCTTGACGATTTCATGTTTGGTGATCTCAGTGGCGCCGAGGGCTTGAAGCTCATTTGTGATGTCAGTGAGCCGGTCAAATGTGTGCTGGACATTCTCATTGTCATTTCGCTTGAAGTGGTTGAAGAGGTTGTGAAGAACACTGATTCTTTGATCTCTCTGGGTTGAGATGCCTTCATTGACCTTGGAGAGCCAGTCCCAGACCAGCTTGGATGTCTTCAGGGCACTCACACGGCCATACTGTCCTTTTGTCAGATGACCACAGATGATATTTTTGGCAGTAGAGTCCAGTTGAGTGAACTTCTTGACATCAGCAGAAGTGACACCTTCTCCAGCCTTGGGAATGCCGTTCTCGACGACATACCATAGGTCGACGTCAATGGCTTCAAGATGCATGCGCATCTTATTCTTCCAGTAGGGATATTCAGTTCCATCAAAGACAGGGCATGCAGCGGAGACTTTGATTATCCCTGCAGTCGACATAGCTAAAACTCCAGGTGGTTAAACCGAATCACACAGAACAAGGGAGCACCTTCCTCTGATACCAATTGAAAGTGCGTTATATCGACTAGAGGGGGGGTGAATAGGCGATTTTTATGAAAGTCTTCAAAACGTGGGAGTTATGAAGACAAACAGCGAAGATTATGCCTATTACTATGCAGCGGAAGTTAGATTACACTAGGCCAACCATGGTCAAGTATTCAATAGGGTGAAAGCACAATGACAAACAGCTGCAATGTAATAAGAATCAGGTAGGAAGAAGTTATGAAGCCAAACAGATCATACATTCACGTTGTGAAGACAAAAGATAGAGCAAGCATGCAATGGCTTCACAATGAGTAACAGTAAGAAAAAGGAAGTGAAGATGAAACCAGTGAGTCGTTGAAGACAATGATGTGTTGGACCAGTTCCAGTTGCTGTGACAACTGTACGTCTGGTTGGAGCAGCTAGGTATTTAAACCTTAGGACACACAGTCCCGGACACCCAGTCCTGAACACGCAGCTCAGGACACCAAGTCCTCACCGTATTCTCCTTGAGCTAAGGTCACATAGTCCTTGCCCAATCACTCTGGTAAGTCTTCAAGGTAGACTCCCAAACCTTCACAAACTTCGTTCACTGGCAATCCACAATGTCTCTTGGATGCTCTGAATGCGACGCCTAACTGTCTGGAGGATTCACAGTCCTCAAGTGTAATAAGTCTTCAGATCACACAGACAAGAAGACTTAAGTGATGCCCAATGTTCTCTGGCTCTGGGTGGTTAGGGCTTTTCTCCTCGCTAGGAATTTTCTCTCAAAGGCTTCGAGGTGGGTTTCTCTCAAACGACAAAAGCCGTGCACTGAAATCTAAGCAGCCAACCGTTTGTGGTTGCAGGGGGTGGGCTATTTATAGCCACTTGGCAACCCGACCTGATTTGTCCGAAATGACCCTGGGTCACTAAGGAACTGACACGTGTCTCAACGGTCAGATTTCAAACTCTCATGGCAACTTTACTTGGGCTACAAGCAAAGCTGACTTGTCCGGCTCTGGACAAGATTCCGCTCTCATTGTCTTCACTCGAAGACATAGGTTTGGTTTAGACATCACTTCAGTCATTCTGACTGGTTCTCCTGGACCCCACTTAACAGTACGGTGGTTCCTATGACTCAACACAAAAGAAAGAGAACTACGAAAGATCTAAGTCTTCGAGCTCCATAGGCTTCATAACGTGTCTTCTTTTGTCATAGTCTTCAAAGTGAATATCTTCATATACCACCTTTGACTTCAATGTCTTCATACATTTTTGGGGGTCATCTCTGGTTGTAAAAACGAATCAATGAGGGACTTCTACCTGTGTTATCCTGCAGTTCTCACAAACACATTAGTCCCTCAACTAGGTTTGTCGTCAATACTCCAAAACCAACTAGGGGTGGCACTAGATGCACTTACAATCTCCCCCTTTTTGGTGATTGATGACAAACTAGTTGAAGTTTTCAACGGGGAATATAGTCTGTGAAATTGTAAAGGATGAGGAATTGTCTTCATAAGTTGCAAGGGCTCCCCCTGAAGATGTGCATATAAGTTAATTTGCTTTTGGAATGCAAATGCACATGGCAGGTTGTACTATGGAGCGCAAAGACTTAGATCTTTCGTAGTTCTTTTTCTTCTTGGTTGAGTCATAGGAACCACCATATTGTTAAGTGGGGTCCAAGAAAACCAGTCAGAATGACTGAAGTGATGCTTAACCAAAATCCTATGTCTTCGAGTGAAGACTATGAGAGCGAATCTTGTTCAGAGTTGGACAAGTCAGCTTTGCTTGTAGCCCAACTGAAGTTGCCGTGTGTGTTTGAAATCTGACCGTTGGAACACGTGTCAGTTCCTTAGTGACCAAGGGTCATTTCGGACAAATCAGGTAGGGTTGCCTAGTGGCTATAAATGGCCCACCCCCTACAACCATAAACGGTCGGCTGCTCAGAGTTAAAATACGGCTTTTGTCGTTTGAGAGCAACCCACCTTGAAGCTTTGAGAGAGAATTCCTTGAGAGGATAAAGCCTAACCACCCAGAGCCAAAGAGTGTTAGGCATCACTTAAGTCTTCTTGTCTGTGTGATCTGAAGACTTATTACACTTGAGGACTGTGAATCCTCCAGCCGGTTAGGCGTCGCGTTCTGAGCATCCAAGAGTCATTGTGGATCGCCAGTGAACGAAGTCTGTGAAGGTTTGGAAGTTTACCTTGAAGACTTACTAGAGTGATTGGGCAAGGTCTGTGTGACCTTAGCTCAAGGGGAATACGGAGAGGACTAAGTGTTCTGAGCTGTGTGTTCAGGACTAAGTGTCCGGGACTGAGTGTCCTCAGGTTTAAATACCTATCCGCCCTAACCAGACGGACAACTGTCACAGCAGTTGGAACTGGTCTACCAAACCTTTGTCTTCGTCACGCACACTGGTTCTATCCTTCTCATCTCTTTATTTACGGTTGGCTCTTGTAAAGTCAGTGCCTATTTTCTTTATCTATTTGTCTTCACTGTGTACCTGATCCTTACTGCCTAGCTACTATTAGTCAATGTGGTTTCACTTCATTGAATGCTTGACTATTGTCTGTCTAATGTAGTCTATCTTCCGCTGCATGGAAATAGGTTCAATTCTATCATTTGTCTTCGAAACTTCCATGTTTTGAAGACTTTCATAAAAATCGCCTATTCACCCCCCCTCTAGTCGATATAACACACTTTCAAGGACCCAACGGCGTATCAGCCAGACCTTGGTTGTGTTGATCCTAAAAAAACCGGGATCGTGTCCTTCGGTGGCATGCGTGGTACGCACATTAGGCAACCCCAACCAGTCGAGCCTTAGCGTTTCAAGTCAAAATATCTGGCGGCCAGAATTCCAGCCCTAGGAAATTCCCCTCATGTCCCCGGTCCATAATGACTACCGATGAACAACGGAGGGAAGCTTTAGTAACTAGATAACGTTACCTACCGTGCCGAGCACGGTTCAATTCCCTCGGTCGCCGCTCGTCAAGGTCACCCGTCAACTGCCTTGCCTAGTACTACTACTACTACTACACCAGGATGAGCACAGAATTGAGCCCGTTTGTTTGTGCCTAGTACTTGAGTTAATATATCAGGCAATGCACTGGTACGGAGGGATTATCCTTTTACTCTGCATATATAACTTGTCTGAAGTCTAATTAAGCAAAATGTTTGACCAAATCCTTTCTTAAGAAATACAACAGGACAAATGTACGGCTTGAAAATTTATTGCATGATGCAGGTTATGATATTGTTTCGAATCCTGGATCTTAAATTTCAGAAAATCCAAAAGTGAGCATAAATTCTTGAAACTAAGCATGGTCACGTGATATGACACAAATATTACTTCGTAAGTTTTTTCTTCAATTTGAGACAAGCTGCTTATGACAAGTTGCACAAATGAAGAGCCAAGGTATTTTGGAACAAAGACCTGTCATGTTAAGGCGAACGCTTTCACTATTGAAACCATGGGCATTTACGTGCCGCCACGAGTCCCCGCTTCTCATTGGCAGGTGCCGTCCGATCAAGCGCGTGAGTTGACGGGAGGCGTGTGAGCAGACCGCTGCGCCGGCTGTCAGGGAGGCGTGGGAGCAGACCGCTGTACAGGCTCACCGGGAGGCGAGCCCTTTGACCAGGCTCCGCCTCCCACCGTCGTCCCAACTGCTCCCACTTTTAATGTCCCCGGTGCCGCAGTTTAAAATCAACCCCGCACTACACGCACTACTAGAGAAAAGGCTAGCAGCAGCGCGGGTTTAGACCTATCAGTAGCGCGGGGTGGTGCGCTACCGATAAGGCGCTACATCTAACGAATAGTAGTAGCGTGCCTCCACCCACGCTATGGCTAAATCGACTTAGTAGCAGCGAGTTCCAGGAGGAGCGCTGCTGGTAATTAGTAGTAGCGCTTCTCTCTGCCCACGCTGCTACTATTATTTCGTATATTATTTCATGTTGTATTCGTACACCTTTACACAAATTTTCATACAACAGGAATTTACAAATTGTTTTTACATCATCATGAGTTATTACATCATGGGGTGAAAGAACCGTGTGGACTAGTTTCAAGTGGACGGACATCCACTTGAAACTAATCCGCGGTTCTTTCACCCAATGATATAATAAATATCATCATCATCATCATATCATTAACAACTTATCATCATCATATCATTGGTCACTAGTCGTAATCACAAGTACTCCTGACATCTTCAACTCTAACACATTGTATCACATAATAAACATATTGTTCCCCATAGGACCTACTACATTCTCTTAGGACCTACTATATTCTCTAAGGTAAAATAGCAAAAAACAAGATAGCCCCTCGCTCTCCATTATGGAGAATGCAGATTATCCTGTCTCCAATTCTTGCCTTTCGCTTAATGTTGCTTCCAAGAACCTCCTTACGAATGTCCAAACATTTTTTCCACTCTTTGATTAGCATGTGTTCACCAGTTTCAGAAATCCAATATGCACAGGTGAGATCCGTAGGATGACCTGGCTGTAGGTTCAGAACTTCAAGGCGACCATTGTAATACATCAGATGAGGCACACAATCCATCGGGGTTTTCTATTGAAAAACATAGTAATAACTTCGTAGTTAGCAATGATGTACTAGTTTTAGAAGTATGCAAAAGATGCACGGATGTCGTAATAGTAAAATATCTTACCAGGGTATCTCCATAGAAGTTATCGTGGTTTAACACGTGCACTAGTGGCACGTATTCACCATAATTTGGAGGAGTTCGATAATAGGTATTGTAATTCTCAAAAAAAGTACAATAAGCAATCAGATGATTTTTCTCCTTATAAGTTAATTCGGAGCCATCAGTGTAGAGGGTTTTGTCTACCATCTTCTACACATTCTTTGAAGATTCAAAATAAGCTGTCAATGGAAATAAGCTGTCAACTATTTTGAAATAAACAATATAAATTAGTTAATAACTATGTTTGAGAAACTCACATTGCGGTAGAATCGGAAGCGTATCAACAAGGACCCAAATGTCCATATTGTCTTGCTCGATGTCAGGATGACCAAGATCCATGGTGACAATCATACCCTCATAAAAACCATACATTTTGCAAAGTGCTTCCCAATTTTGACAACCAAAATGGGTTACGCTCTGAGAATAATACAGATTTACTTCAAAATCGATATCATGATGGGTCCTTAGGTGTATTTTCTTTGTTTGAGAATTTTCATGGTCTTCAAAACCCATCCTCTCCAAGACATGGCGTCTTGCATGGCATGGGATAAGCTAGTCGAATTGTAAAAGATGAAAATTAGATGTTGAAATAGTTGAAGTCATGCTTAATTACGAAAAAAACACTTGTCATTGTTGCGTACCGTTTCAACATCGAAGGTCTCCTCGAGCTTAATGCTGAAGCGCCGATCTTCGTCCAGCTCAACGAACCTGTCGCACATACCTCGATTGTCGTGGCACCAGCTGCACTCCCCTGGGAGACTATCGTCGTCCGAGTACGACATTTCCTACGTTCATAATTCAAAGATTAAACTTGTACAATTAAATATATGTACTAAAAAACCTAAATTAGATCATTATTTTTCAAAGAAAATCCAGGCCACTCGATATTTCCCACATATTCTAGCACAAGTCATGCCAGAATTCATGGAAAAATCCGGCATGACCTTTGCTAAAAAAGGACATATCGAGCGCCTGAAATTTGCCAGAACGGAAATTAATCAACACTCCGGCAAAACATAGGCCACTCGGAGGTGTAACCAAAACATGAAATAATTGCTTAAACTAAAAAATAACACCAAATATGGCATGTTCAACTAGTTCTATTAATTCAACTAGTTCTATTAATTCAACTAGTTCTTACTAAATATAAACTTAGTATAAAAAGAAAAAAACTAGTTCTTTCTAAAAATGAAGTAGTTCAACTAGTTATTAATTTACTTACTATACTAGTTCAACTAAAACTTAACTAGTTCAACTAAAACTAAACTAGTTCTATTAATTCAACTAGTTCTTACTAAATATAAACTTACTATAAATAGAAAGAAACTAGCACATCTACTACTACTAATTAACATCTAACTACTACATCTACTACTAATTAACATGTACTGCTGCTAATTATACAACTAGTTTACCATCACTACTAGTAATTAATATCCACTACTTCTAAAATCATTATTTATGAACCCTAAATTAACATATACTACTACTAAAATCATCTACTAACTAAGCAAAGAGAGAGTGGGTTGGGGAGGGGTGGGGGGCTTACAGAGGGAGAGACGGTGGCGGGGAGGTGCTCGGCGACGGAGGGGCGGCGAGGGCGGGCTCGGGATCGGGAGGGCGGCGGTCCTGGGCGGCGGGCTCGGCGGGCTCGGTCGAGGGCGGCAGCGGTGAGGTCGAGGGCGGCGACAGTGTGGTCGAGAGCGGCAGCGGTGAGGTTGAGGGCGGGTGGCGGCGGCGGCGTTGAGGGCGCAGGCACGCTCGGGCTCGGGCGGCGGCGACAGGGAGTAGGGGAACAGGCCGATGGGGGGGGGGGGAGGGGGGGGGGGGGGGGGGGGGGGGGGAAGGAGGACTTAGCGAAATTTTGATGCGGGGGGTGGTTAACTCGAACTAGCAGTAGCGCACGTACAGAAAACGCGCTATAGCTAACTTATCTACAGCGCGTTTTGGGAAAAACCGCTACTGCTAATGGAAGCAGTTATTTCTTTTGTTTAGTAAAAACATCAAAAATATACATTGGTCATCATTGATCTTTTTGTGTATAATCTAAATAGTCAACATGAATGCTCACTGTACCTGTATAGGTACAGGCGAGGATTCATATTGCAACCACAAATCATACACATATAGTTCAATGAAGACCAAGTGCTCGAGATAGGTTGAGAAGCAACATATTTAAGGTGGTAAACACCTTGTTCGCTTAGCAGTATGGGACTAAACTTAATTAGTTGCGGTCATACTTACCAGCAGTGAGTTTTGAGCAAAACCGCTGCTACTAAGTTCTTTAGCAGTAGCGCGTCCACGGGAAGGGCGCTACTACTATATCTAGCCTGGAGGCAACACCGTGGCAATTATAGTAGTAGCGCTCTTTTCACCTAGAGCGCTACTGCTACTCAGTCATTAGCAGCGCTCTTTTCTAAAGCTCGTTGCTGCTAATTAGCAGTAGCGTCTATTTTTAGACCGCGCTGCTGCTAAGATTCTGTGTATAACATTTTCCCTAGTAGTGACGGTATCGCTACAATCCTCTCTCTTCCTCTCCGATTCTCCTGTCGTCTACCTCCAACTAGCCTGACCTAAACATACACCATGATGCATCACGATGGTCTGCCTTTAGTGTTCCAGTTTCCTGAGGAAGACACCCAGCTGGAGTCTCAAGAACATAAGGCGCTTTGGGACGAGCTTGAACTGCCCTTGCGGGAAGACGCCGCGCCTGTCCCCGCTCCCGTTCCAGCTCCCGTCGCCCCGACTGCGCCAGCGCCTATCCCCGTGGCATTGATGGGCTGGGAGCCGCACATTGTCGCCGAGCTGTATCGCACGGGGTTCCACGAGGTCCCCGCCGACTTTCACGCGCCCGTGCACCTACCAGCGCATGCGCCTGCGCGTGCACTGACGCGCACGCCCGTGCTGGTGCTCGTGCACCTGCCAACGCATGCGCCTGCGCATGCACTAACGTGCGTGCCGGTGCCCGTCCACACGAATTACTCCGCCGCGCCGTTGACAGTGCCTGTCCCCGCGCGGGTGCCAGTGCCCCCCTCAGCGGCATGGATGGCCGCCGTCAACCGCTTCCTTGCACCAACGCCAGTCGCCTCCTCCCACCAGTTGACTCGCTCCGAAGTCCAAAACATTTTGGCCTTCCTTGAAGCCAGGCCAACGTCCAGGAGTACGCCAACAACGGCGCAAGACGCCACCGTCGCCATCGGTCAGTGGCCCGACGACACACAGAGCACGGCAGAGGAGCCGCTTCCCACCGCGAGACGCCCCCGCCGCCGCCGCGTAATCTAAATTTGCCATGAAAAACGTTCGTATTGCCATGCTTAAAATCCGAACGTTTATCATTTCCGTTTATTTTATATCGATCGTCGTATAATTTAAAGTCAGAGTCAGACTGAACGAAATGTATGGTTTGATCGATTGAATCTTCTGCTAGAGCCGTATCAAATTAAATTAAAACTTTATCAAGCCACATGTATTCCTTGTCATCCAACGACCTAGACTGCTTCAATGTCGAGCGCTCAACACGTTTAGCATGCAGTTAATTTCATGCCAAAATAGTGCTAATCACATGACAACACGCAAATAATATCCTAGTAGTTAATATCTGCATGCACTTAATATACTTCCAAATTAACGTGCATTGCACGTACACACTGACTAGTGCTGCTAGTACGTGAAACTGGTGCCGTGACTTGTGAACACGTCCAGATATGGTCAACGGCAACATCGTTCGCGAGTTCTTCCTTTTTGCCCATGCGTCTAAACGCAGAAGGGGAGGAGAGAGAGAGAGCACACATGGAACCCACCAGTAAGTGAAGGCGAATAGTACTAAAAATAATATTACATGTTATCCATTAATTGGGATGTGGTAATATAAAAACACTATGTGAACAAAGGGGGTACAACAAACATTGCTATTCTACGTATGTTGCCTATTGACGTGCGGCTTGAAGGCCCGGTCGCATGTTCGATCCTCGTCCTTTATTTTTTAATTTGTATATGGGTCCAAATTTGTTTCATGACATGTGGGCCCCTCGGTGTGTAGTTTGTAGCACTTTAATTTGTGGGTCGAAATTTGTTCCATTCCAAGTGGACTATCGGTGTGTAGTTTTGTAGCTTATTTATAATAATTAAAGAGAACAACATAGTTTTTTCAATAATACCATGGTGCGATGTTGAAGGCGAGAAATGACGTGCGAGAGAGCGATGACCGAGCCAGAGGGAAATCAACTAGGGGAGTTGCGTGGGTTGCAACGGTGTTTGGAGTAGTTGTGGGCCGAATGCTATGAAAATATAATCAAAACCGACCGGAATAAATGCCTACAAAAATTTAATCCAAGGTTGGAGTGCCCCTCGCAATGTAAATAGCTCTGGCATTGCGAGGGATGGAGAGGTAGTAGCTTCAAAACATGGGAGATACGGTGTTAGAAAGCAAGGTCAATCGAGAGACATATAGATAGAGAGACAAAGTGTGGTTCGACATTCATTGAACAAATATATATATGCTCTAGAGAGATATTGTCCGATTGAGCTTTTTGGCAAGGGTGAGGGCTGTAAGATAGAGCTTGAGAGATGATCCAGTCACAGACGTGTAGATATATTTTGTGCGTGGGAGGAAGCAAGGTCAACCGATCACATAGGCTCACCGTGCGATCGAAAGAGTGAGACGGGTTGGAGAGAGTGACCTAGATAGACGATGTGCGTGAGAGAGTATACAATGTGAATAGGTCGAATTGGGCTCAAACATGGTGATATATCATTTTTGGCCGAGAAAGAGCGAGGTCAATCGAGACATACAGAGAGAGAGAGAGAGATTGAGTGAGCGTGGCCCACCATGAGGTCGAAAGAGTGGCGGCGACTTGGATGGACTGACCTAGATAGACAATCTGCGTGAGAGAGTATAGCGTGTGTCGATCGAGGCCCGAACAGGGAGATATATCATTTGTGTGTGAAAGAAAATGAGGTTAAACGAGACTCAGATAAAGAGAGCGAGATTGATCGAGTGTGGCCCGCCATGCGGAAGAAAGAGTGAGACAGTCTCGAGGGAGTGACCTAGATATACAACATGCGTGCATGCGCACGAGAGGTTGGGGTCTAGATAGGCAATGCATGTATTTAGCGCGAGAGGGTGAGAGGGAGAGGGGAGAGAGAGAGAGCTCGGCATGGGGTGCAATGGCGGGTGTGTGAGGTAAATACATTTGGTAACAGAGTGGAAAAAGGGGTTGTGTAGTTGAGAGACTTAGAGATCGAAACATGGAGAGAAAGAATGAACGTGTGTTGGAAACCGATAGCTTTCTAAGGTTGTTACGACAGGAAGATTGACCGATACAAGAACTATGTAGCGTTTGTGCGGGGGGGGGGGGGCTAAAAACAACATTTGAATGTAATAGTACGAGACTCAATATTGATGTTTCAATTCGGTGTACATTGTAAGATTTGAACCGAGGACCAGGCATACGGGTAATTATTTCGAATTCGTGCCATACTAAGTTTTGAAAAGTTGACATTGACTCAGTTTGTTTTGCTATTTTGTAGGTCATATGTTTGAATCCATCCAAAAAATTTCTCACTACCATGGTGTTCATCATATACATATGAATTTGTATTAAAAACGTAGCATGGATATAGTGAAATGCGAAATCCACGTTAGAATTGGAGATTGCTACGTGACACACACTCTAATTCAAATAACTAACTACGTGACACACACTCTAATTCAAATAACTAATTATGTGACACACACTCTCATCCACGTTAGCGTGGGTACCGTTTTGATTTTTTTTCAAATAACTCCTCATTCATTAATTTATAGTACCCCCTCACTTCACTTTTATAAGACCTTGAAGACATTTCAGACAATGTGCAAAACAATTCATTTTAAGTTGTCTGAAACGACTTACAAAAGTGAACGGATGGAGTATCTCGTTTCGAATGACTACTTATTGCAAGGAAAACACGGGCATGGTAATACATACAGATTCGTTTGCAAATGAAAGAAGATTCGTTTGCATTCTCAAATGTAGGCGCACCAGGCAGACCAGGGTCGTGTCGGGGTGGACGCTGCTTCGGTGCCTTAAAGGCAACTGCCTTTGGGTCACTGACATGTGGGCCAGCCACCTGTTGGGCTCACATGTCATGGACACAAAGGCAGGTGCCTTAAGGCACCGAAGCATAGTCCTGTTGGGGTGGTCGCGTGTGTCGGACGGACGCGTAGCACCCAGCCACCCTCCCCCCCCCCAAAAGGACGACAACAATATAAGTTCGCGCTTCCACATTTCGGATTGAAATATCTGGCGGCCCCAATTCCAGCCCTGCAAAATCTCTCTTCTCCACCGCCCCCTTCAGCGCCCAGATTTTGCTCAAATCCCTAATTCGCCGCCGACCCTCGAATCGCCCCTCGTCTAGTCTCTTTCCCCACTGTTCCCCACCTCTGTGTCGGACGACGAAGACGAAGGTCACGCTTCACTACCGCACCGGAGCTACCTCATCTACGCCCTCGTCCACCGCACTGGGTGGTCCACCGACAACGTCGGTCGCCGCAACCGACGTGCCTCACAGACACCGAGTTCCACCGCATCAGGTGCGCTTCACCGACGCCGTCTCCCAGCTCACCGGGGATACTTCACCAAGCACATCGTCGCACCTCCGCCCCCATAGGCCGTTGGGGCTTCACCAACGGTCTCGTCCACCGCATCGTAGCGCTCCGCTGCCACTCAAGATCTGCATCCGTGCACGGCCAGCCAACGCCAGCACATCACCCTCAACGGCTCTGAAGTGACCCGCACTCTAGCTAGGAGAGCATGCCCAAACGCCGGCCTGAACTAGGTATCCACACATCACTCCCTTGTGCATTGTTCCGACGATGTTTGGATATCCTTTCACTGCTCTCTTAGCTTACACGCCTATGCAACTCTAACTTTAACTCTTATTTCTTCTGGAGATATCATCTGAAACAAGCAAATCCATTTTTTAGCGAAGCATGACGGCGCTACGGGATCTGGTACACATCCTGCACCCCCGTATAACCCTGTAAGTATCTGTCCTCCGGTACAACATCAAGGTCGATTCCTCTTATTTGATCAACCATTCGCCGTGTAAAAAATGCAGAGGGGAATGCAAGGAGCACAAGGCCTGCACATCCAAGCAAGTGGTAACATGGACTTGTACATGGAACATCCCAAGCGCAAGCAGAGCTGCAGTGAGCCTGTATAACGAGCTAGTGTAAGTCCCTGCATTTCATTTAATTCGTACTGGCATTCATGTATGATTTGTGTGCAGTGGCCGATCCACGAATTCAAGTTACCAGGGGCGAACATTTAACTTAAAAAATACGAAGGCACTTGCACTCCGGAAATCAACATAACTTGAGAAATGTGAAGCTACATGCATTTTGAAAACTAGCTAATGATCCAAAGTAGTTCAGATTATAAACACTAAATGATGCAAGCACCAAAAAACACAAAATGCAACATGGTGTACAAGGACTACAAACATGGTCTGTACCTGCTTGAATTATTTGTTCTCTGGCTGAAAATATTTAAGTGTAATTGCACGTATAACCAGTGCACAAACTGCATATCAATATATCTATCTTGCACAAGTATGCCAATAGTTTCAAACACCAGAATAGAAAAGTATTTATGCTATGTTGTCATGATACGGGGACTTTTTGGTAGATGGCCTCGACGTTTCCTCAAGCTATGAAAATGCACTATAATTTGCTTGTCATCAATGCCTGCAAATCTTTGTCTCTCTCAACATAGTAGATCATCATTAGACACTAAATCCTTCAATGATCTTGCAAAATGCTTGCATTAGATCCCTCATTAGACACTATATGTTCATCACCAGGAGCATGTAAAATGTTTGCATCAAATCCTTCATTAGCAGTCTATTCATTAGACACTTCAGGCTCAAGAACAACATGAGCTTGTATGTTTGCACCGGAAACTTGATTAGATACATCAGATTCAGTCAGTTCAGTATTGATTGGGGGAGTTATAAAATAAGTAGAAATTGGTTTCATTTTCTCATAGATTCCCTACATACAAGCAGTTTTACAACACCGTCAGGTTTAACTATTGGCCAGAAATTGAAGAGTTGAATTAGATATAACCAGGGATGTGATGTACCTGCTCGTTGCGCATGCTACTCTTGCAAGCTGCGACTGTCCGTTTGCGCAAGCTCGATGCCATGCCCGTTGTCGGAGTCAAAACCGGCGGATCTCGGGTAGGGGGTCCCGAACAGTGCGTCTAGGCCGGATGGTAACAGGAGACAAGGGACACGAAGTTTTACCCAGGTTCGGGCCCTCTCAATGGAGGTAAAACCCTACGTCCTGTTTGATTAATATTGATGATATGGGTAGTACAAGAGTAGATCTACCACGAGATCGAGGAGGCTGAACCATAGAAGCTAGCCTATGGTATGATTGTTGATGTGTATGTTGTCCTACGGACTAAAACCCTCCGGCTTATATAGACACGGATAGGGTTAGGGTTACATGGAGTCGGTTACAATGGTAGGAGATCTTCATATCCGTATCGCCAAGCTTGCCTTCCATGCCAAGGAAAGTCCCTTCCGGACGCGGGACGGAGTCTTCAATCTTGTCTCTTCGTAGTCCAGGAGTCCGGCTGAAGGTATAGTCCGGCTATCCGAACACCCCCTAATCCAGGACTCCCTCAGTAGCCCCCGAACCAGGCTTCAATGACGATGAGTCCTGCGCACAGATTGTCTTCGGCATTGCAAGGCGGGTTCTCCTCCAAATTCCGTGTACCTATTTGAATAAAGTCCGGTTTCTTGTAGATGTTGCGCTCCTTGGCTTCTACGCCCAATAATGGCCGCTTCCCACGTGTCAAACGAATATGAAAAGTCTGAGTGTTTTTACATTCACACCCCAAGCCGCGTAAATGAGCTGCCCTATTTAAGGGTACGAGGATTTAGATCCAATCCACACCTTCTCCCCTCTGCGAGTGTTCATCAGAGCGCATCCGACAAAGGTCCATGGCCAGCCGTCGCAACTCCTCCCCTCGCCCTTCCAGCCCTAAGCATGGATATTGGGAGAGATGTTCCACCCCGCATAGCAAGCTAGTGACGCTCCAGACCAAGGGATTTCTCCCCCCGGCCTATATGGTCCCGGTTCGAGCCGGTCTTGCCGTCTACAACGGCGGAGAGCAAGCAGAGAATGCCCCTAATCCCTCCAAAGGAGAGCGGGTGTGCCTTGTCCCTTACTTAATAAGGGGGCTCGGATTTCCAATCCACCCATTTCTCTGGGGGCTGCTGGAGTTCTACGGCCTCCAGCTACATCATCTCACGCCTGCCTCAATATTGCATATCGCAGGCTTTGTAGCCCTCTGTGAGCTGTTCTTGGGTGTTGAAGCTCATTTCGGACTGTGGAAGGAGCTATTTTGCCTCGTGCCCCGTTCCAAGAAGGGGTCAATATATCAAGTGGGCGGAGCCGAAGTGTGGCGCATCGCCGGGACCGGATATCTGTCCGGAACCCCAAAGAAGGCGTCCGAAGACTGGCCCTCGGAATGGTTCTATATAGAAGACATCCCGCTGCCGGATCCTGTCCGAATCGGCCTCCCTGAATTCAACAATGCTCCCTTAAAGAAGAGCCTAAGCTGGCGCCCACGGAGCCCTCAGAGGGAAAGTGACAGGGACATCATTTACCTGATAGGCCGAATAAGATTGTTAGCCCATTCCGGACTAACCATGATCGGGGTTATGGCCGAATGCATTATGCGGGGGGTGCAGCCGCTTCAGTATAGAAGCCACCCCATGTGGGACTTCAACGGGGAGGACGACGCCACCCGCTACGGTCGTAAGGGGCCGGACTCAGCTGCCGCTCTACTAAAGATCTTGTCCACTTTGTATTAGGGAGAAGAGGATGAATTTCTCCGCGTCAACCCTCAGGGTGGATTCTCCATGCACAATCCCCCGAGCTAGGTAAGCGGCCGTATTTACTTGTCCATCCGTTTTGTATTCCCATTGTTAAATATTCAGTCTGACGACTTTAACACAGGAACTGCGCCGGGCTGTTAAGGAAATAAGCAGCCCTCCTCCACAACCCGAGGACCCAGGACGGTCCCTCGACCCGGCCTCTCAAGAGGATCCGGACATATCTGTGGAGCTGATTGATGGAGTGTTCCATCAATTGAGCGAGGACAATGCCTTGGTGGCCATTACGGCAGATTACCCAGGGCTAATCCTGACGCCCCAGGTACCTGAGATCGAAGTCCCAGGACCCCGAATAGGTGTCCGCCCACTCGTGTTCAGTTTCCTGATTGCAACCGAACTTTGCAGGGGAGGTTTTTAAGGCGGAAGGCTGAACCTACGGCGACAAGCCAACGAGGGGCCGTAGGGTCCCGTGGGCCGAAAAGAAGTGCAGTCTGGACTGAGGCGTCGGTGCAAAGGTATGGCGCGCCCCCTTATCTCAGGTGTTATACCTTCGAGGCACATTGACACTCGTGCTCTCTTCAGGACTAAGAGACCTCGCCGGACTATACCCGGAGAGGCTGCCAATCGCGCCTCCACCAGCCAGGCTCCAAAGCCTGGTCCGGAGGCGGAGGCGAACGCAAGGCGCGCGCCAGACGCTCCTCCGACGGAGGATGTGGACGGGTTGTCTGCCACCAACTCTGAGGTGGAGAGTGCCATGAACCACAGGCGTCGCCAGACAATTCTTCACGACGCTTGTTTCTCCCAAGGGGCGTTAGATGCCTTTAACTCGGGAGATGCGCACCTCCGTGCCGCTCAAAATGGTCTAGCCAGAGCCACGGAGCAATATGTAAAAGACATACGGGTAAGAAAATTTTGGTAATTATATATATAGTAGTAGCCCCCGAGACTTGAAACAGTTAGAATAACTGATTTAAGGATCATTTGAAATGTAGGTTCTTACAGAAAAGAATTCCCTACTGTCCAAGGAGCTGGAAGAGTGCAAAGCCCAACTGGTGGCCACACTAGCCGTGGCAGGGGAGCCTAAGGAGACCCCCTCTGGTAATATACACTTCGAAAGATAAGTACTTTGCGAAGCACGGCTTTGGTGCGAATCTGACAAATGAAATTGTAGATGGCGCCGGATTGAATCCGGAAAGGCAACACCTCCTACGCCAGCTAAAGGCTGGTGAGAGGGTGCTATTAAAGGTGATGGGGGAGAAGAACGATCTCCAAGATGCCAACACCAGGCTGGGCGTCGAGCTGAAAGATGTTCGTGCCTAGCTATCAGACTCCGTGAAGGAGAATCAGCGGCTTTGGCGCGGCATATTTAGTAAGTGCTTGAACGAACCTTTTAAAAGAAAGTTCGGCGGGGAAGTCGACTAACAGGGCAATGTCTGTAGGTGTGCTAACAGGTCGTCCTGCAGAGGAGATGCCCGGTTCTACGGGTGACCTTCTTCCCTAGCTCTCGCAACTGCTCGATCTAGTTCGGCAGGCGATGCGAGGCATCGCCCAGGCCCTGTGGCCATCCGTCTCCATGCCCAAAGGTCTTGGAGAGCTTGCGGAGAAGCTAAAGGGAGCACGGTGACGCTTCCGATTGTGGAAGATATCAGCCTGCCGTCAAGGCGCTAGGGAGGCCTGGGCCATGGTGAAGACGCGGTACGCAAAGGCTGACGCCAACCACATGGCCGAGGTCGGTCCTGTAGGGCCCGATGGGAAGGAGATCCATGTAAGCTTAGTATACGGCCAAGTAGAGTTGGCCGCAAAGTATTCCCAGTAGGACTGTAAATTAGACAGCCTGTTAGATGGTATTGAAGAGGAATACAACCAGTCAAAATGACTATGTAATTTAATTGACATTTATAATGCCTTGTAGCCGGATTGTAGATCATTTGTCATGGCTGACCTTTTCGCTTCAGCCTCGGGACCTGATGGTCCGGAGTGTGTCCGAATTCCCATGCGGTTATATATGAACCGGGGAATGCATGGAGACCAGGCGTAGGGGTCATTAGGGCGTGAACAGACAAGTGCCCGACTAGGTATGTTATATTACATGGTTAGTAAGAAACATCTTCCAGGGAGAATAGTTCCGTTAGGGGTTCCTTTCCCTGGGAGGCATGCCCTAAGGTGCATGTCCATGCTGCGAAAAGAAACGCAGGAAAAACATCTGGGGGCATATAGATAAAAATAAAAAACATCATCTTTAGTTCACCGACCGAATATTCCCTTAAGAACGCTAGCTTTCAGCTTCACCCAGTCTGAGGTACACGTCCGGCTGACCCGGCAGTAACAATCGCAGAGGTGCTCCCTTTACCACCTAGCCGAACAATCAGGAACGTAGGGGTAAGCACAGGAGCCAGGTAACCCAGCTTGGCCAAAACTTAAGTCATATCGATGCATATAATGGTGAATAAAAGGTACATGCGGAAGTGTGACACATGTGTTGGGCATGAAGCCCGTATGAATAAGCTTCTGTAAGATAGAGAGAGAGAGAGAGAGAGAAGAGAAATGTAAGACAGAAAATATAAAAAATGGACAGAGGAAGGAGACGAACACAGAGTCTGGCGCTAGGCATAGAATCTTCGGAGACGGGCTGCGTTCCATGGGTTTGGCTCGAGTCGGTTATCCGATGCATCCCGCAGGCGGTACGCTCCACCAGTCAGGACTTGGTCAATTATGAAGGGACCTTCCCACTTGGGCTTGAGTTTGTCCTTTTTCTTGTCCGGTAGTCATAGAACTAATTCGCCAACGTTGTAATTTTTGGCCCATACTTCTCTGCTTTGGTATCTTGGAGCCTGCTGTTGATAAAATGCGGAACGGGCTTTTGCCACGTCAGGCTTCTCCTCCAATGCGTCCAAGCTGTCCTGCTGATCGAGCTTGGCTTCTCTTTCTTCGTACATGCGCACTCGAGGTGAGTCATGAATTATGTCGCAAGGCAAAACTGCCTCTGCGCCGTACACCATAAAGAATGGTGTGTATCCGATGGTGCGATTCGGCGTGGTCCGCAGCCCCCAGAGTACGGAGTCGAGCTCCTCTACCCAGTGCGTGTTAGATTCCTTGAGGGACCGCACTAATCTGGGTTTGATGCCGCTCATGATAAGACCATTTGCACGTTCGACCTGGCCGTTAGTTTGTGGGTGATAGACGGAAGCATAATCGAGCTTGATGCCCATGTTTTTGCACCAGAGTTTTACCTCGTCGGCCGTGAAGTTCGTGCCGTTATCAATGATGATGCTATGGGGGACGCCGTAACGGTGTACAACCCCAGATATAAAGTCTATCACCGGTCCGGATTCGGCCGTCTTAACAGGCTTGGCTTCTATCCATTTGGTGAACTTATCCACCATGACCAGTAAGTATTTTTGCTTGTGGGTTCCGCCTTTAAGGGGTCCAACCATGTCAAGCCCCCAGACCGTGAAGGGCCAAGTAATGGGGATGGTTTGGAGGGCGGTGGGTGGCATATGGCTTTGGTTTGCAAAGAGCTGGCAACCGGTGCATCGTTGGACTAAGTCCTGAGCGTCTGCCCGGGCCGTCGGCCAATAAAAGCCTGTACGGAAGGCCTTGCTTACAAGGGACTGGGCTGTAGCGTGATGACCGCCGAGTCCGGCATGAATTTCAACCAGGATATTCCGCCCCTCCTCTCCGGAGATGCACCTTTGAAGGACTCCGGTAGTGCTTTTCTTACAAAGCTCTCCCTCGTGGACTCTGTAGGCTTTGGATCGCCGCACTATGCAGCGTGCCTTATTTTGGTCCTCGGGGAGTTCCTGCCTAGTAAGGTAGGCGAGGAATGGTTCTGTCCACGGGGCTATGACGGCCATTATTACGTGGGCTGAAGGTGTTATTTCATTGGCAGAGCCTCCGATTGTGTCAGAATGGTCGGTGTTGGGCAGTGCGGTTGGGTCCGGGCTGTTATTGTTCGGCTCCCCTTCCCATGCTACAGATGGCTTGAACAGCCTTTCCAAGAAGATGTTGGGGGGGACTACATCGCATTTTGCGCCGATGCGTGCTAGGACATCTGCCGCCTGATTATTTTCCCGGGCTATATGGTGAAATTCAAGTCCCTCGAACCGAGCTGACATTTTTAGGACGGCGTTGCGGTAAGCTGTCATTTTTGGATCCTTGGCATCGAAGTCTCCATTTATTTCGGATATTGCGAGGTTCGAGTCCCCGCGCACCTCTAGGTGTTGGATGCCCATGGATACTGCCATCCGGAGACCATGTAAAAGGGCCTCATATTCGGCTGCATTGTTGGAGTCCGTGTACATAATCTGTAGTACGTATTGAATTGTGTCTCCTGTGGGGGACGTCAAAACGACGCCAGCCCCCAGTCTGGCCAACATCTTGGAGCCGTCGAAATGCATGATCCAATTTGAATATGTGCCATACTCTTTAGGGAGTTCGGCCTCCGTCCATTCTGCGACGAAGTCGGCCAAGACTTGTGACTTGATGGCTCGTCATGGATTATAAGTTATGTCGAACGGGAGGAGCTCGATGGCCCATTTCGCAATCCGGCCCGTTGCGTCACGGTTGTTTATAATATCGTTAAGTGGTACTTCCGAGGCTACTGTTATTGAACACTCTTGAAAGTAGTGTCGTAGCTTCCGGGATGCCATGAATACCGCGTACGCAAACTTTTGATAATGCGGGTACCGTGATTTGCAGGGAGTAAGGACAGTGGACACATAATAGACCGGCTTTTGAAGGGGGAATTTGTGTCCGTCCACTTCTTGTTCGACGATGAGCACTGCGCTTACAACCTGATGTGTTGCTGCAATGTATAATAGCATTGGTTCGTCAATGCTTGGCGTGGCCAGGACTGGGTTTGTTGCCAGTATGGCTTTTATTTCGTCGAGTCCGGCCGTGGATGCGTCCGTCCATTTGAAGTGTTCGGTGCGCCGAAGGAGGCGGTAAAGGGGTAGGGCCTTCTCTCCCAAGCAGGAGATAAAGCGGCTTAGAGCCGCCACGCATCCGGTTAACTTTTGTATTTGTTTGAGGTCCTTTGGGATATCCAGTTGCGACAGAGCTCGGATCTTGGCTGGATTTGCTTCAATTCCTCTACCGGATACAATGAAGCCCAAGAGCTTTCTGGCTGGAACACCGAAAACGCATTTTTCCGGGTTGAGCTTGATGTCGTATGTTCGGAGGTTATCAAATGTGAGCCTCAAGTCGTCTACTAGAGATTCAACATGTCTTGTTTTGACGACCACATCATCTACATATGCCTCCACTATTTTGCCGATATGGCTTGCCAGACATGTCTGAATCATGCGCTGATATGTTGTGCCGGCGTTTTTGAGCCCGAAGGGCATCGTGTTGAAGCAGAATGGCCCGTATGGTGTGATAAATGCCGTTGCGGCTTGGTCTGGTTCTGCCATCTTGATTTGATGGTAGCCAGAATATGCGTCGAGGAAACACAATGAATCGTGTCCTGCGGTAGCATCGATAATTTGGTCGATGCGGGGGAGGGGGAAGGGATCCTTTGGGAAAGCTTTGTTAAGGTCTTTGAAATCAACACACAGGCGCCAGGATTTGTCCTTCTTTGGTACCATCACTAGGTTTGCTAGCCAGTCCGGATGTTTTATATCTCTGATGAATCCGGCCTCCAATAGCTTTGCTAGCTCCTCTCCCATGGCCTGTCTCTTAGGTTCGGAAAAACGCCGACGAGCCTGTTTGACAGGTTTGAATCCTGTTTGGATATTTAAGCTGTGCTCGGCCAGCCTGCGTGGGATTCCTGGCATGTCTGAAGGGTGCCAGGAAAAAATGTCCCAGTTCTCTCGTAGGAACTCTCGCAATGCGGCGTCGACATCAGGGTTTAACTCTGCCCCAATGGAAGCTGTTTTATTGGGGTCCGTTGGATGGACTTGGAATTTGACTATTTCGTCCGCCGGTTTAAAGGAGGTGGACTTGGATCTTTTGTCGAGTACCACATCATCCCTATTCACCATAGAGCACAGCGCAGTCAGCTCCTCAGCCGCTAGGGCTTCGGATAGTGCCTCGAGGGCCAGTGCGGCTGTCTTGTTTTCGGCGCGGAGTGCTATGTACGGATCACTAGCGAGAGTGATGATCCCGTTAGGCCCGGGCATCTTGAGCTTCATGTACCCGTAATGGGGTATTGCTTGAAAGATTGTAAACGCTTCCCGCCCTAGCAGAGCGTGATAACCGCTGCTGAACGGAGCCACCTGGAATGTGACCTCTTCGGACCTATAATTATCCAGCGTGCCGAACACCACATCTAGTGTGATTTTTCCTGTATAGCGCCCTTCCCGAACGGGGATTATTCCTCTAAAGGTTGTGCTGCTTCGCTCAATGCGGTTCCAGTCTATTTCCATTTTTTGAAGAGTCTCCTTGTAAATGAGGTTCAATCCGCTGCCGCCGTCCATGAGTACCTTGCTAAGATGAAAGCCGTCCACTATTGGACTGAGGACCAATGCGGCTGGTGCTCGGGCTGTTCGGAATTTAGGTTCATCACTGGCGTTAAAGGTAATAGCCGTGTCACTCCATCGGTTTATTGTTGCTACTTGGTAGACTTCGGCAAGGCTGTGGAGTGTCCTTTTTCGCATATTATTTGATGCGAAAGTCTCGAAGACTGTTAATACCGTATTGGTGTCTCTCGGGTAGCTTTCTGTGGCCTTCGGAATTAGGAGATTTTCGCCAAGTTTGGCCACCCGCCGGAGTATCCAACATGCTCTGAGGCTGTGAGTTGGTGTGGCATCCACTGTACTGTGAATTTTACAGGGTCCATTAAGCCACCCTTCCAGTACGGTTCCATGCCCTGTAGAGGGTTTTTGCTTTTTAGTGCTTGACCCGGGTGACTGGTGATGATGCACCCTTTTATTTCGGACTGGGTTTGTATTCAGGGCCGGATTGTCCCAAAATTTTATTTCGGTTTTCCAGGCGCTTTCCATCGCATAGTACTTTCGTACAATGGATGCCAAGTCAGTGAAGCGTGTAATATCACGGTGACTTATGGCGTTGAGTATTCCCTTGTCCGTGCAATTATTGCAGAAGATTGAGATTGCGTCTTCCTCGCGGCAGTCCCTTAGCCTGTTCTTAACTAGGAGGAATCTGGCCCAGTAATGATGTACTGTTTCATCGGGTTCTTGCCTGATTTTGGATAGATCACTTATGTTGGGGTGGGTGGGTGGAATTAAATCCGAAGCCTCACCCCATCTAAGACTCAGAGGTCGAGGAATTTCTGAACTCGACAATTTGGATTCCTGGATGTTGTCTAATGAATCCAGCCCATCGCCTGACTCTAAGTTCAGGTCTTGAGTGATATCCTCCCCTCCGCGGGTATCCGGCTTGGAGGGATCAGGGATCCGGACGTAGCGAGTCCTTAAGATAGATGAAGGTTTGCCGCACTGTCCCTCTACCACGGCAACATGATGGGTGACTTGGGGAGAGTTAATCTCTCTCAGATCGGTTTTAGGACCAATCTGGTCGTAATCCATAGCGATTTCCAGGGCGGCGAAGCGATCCAAGAGCTCGTTTGTGGAGGAAAGCTCTATTGGATCTAACTGCTCGGTGAGTTCCGAGTTGACATGAAGATTGTTTTCGATGGCTCGAGAGGTCATCGTCGGCGCAGAAGCCAAACAGGCGGTCATAAGAAAGCCACCTAACCGGAGGGTTTGGCCGACAGCCAAAGCTCCCTTAGCAACAGCGCCGTCTTTAAAGACGGGGTGAGGCATCCTTCCTGATGGCGACGACACAGAGGAACTCTCAATGAAAGCACCAATGTCGGTGTCAAAACCGGCGGATCTCGGGTAGGGGGTCCCGAACTGTGCGTCTAGGCCGGATGGTAATAGGAGACAAGGGACACGAAGTTTTACCCAGGTTCGGGCCCTCTCGATGGAGGTAAAACCCTATGTCCTGCTTGATTAATATTGATGATATGGGTAGTACAAGAGTAGATCTACCACGAGATCGAGGAGGCTAAACCCTAGAAGCTAGCCTATGGTATGATTGTTGATGTGTATGTTGTCCTACGGACTAAAACCCTCCGGTTTATATAGACACCGGATAGGTTTAGGGTTACATAGAGTCGGTTACAATGGTACGAGATCTTAATATCCGTATCGCCAAGCTTGCCTACCACGCCAAGGAAAGTCCCTTTCGGACGCGGGACGGAGTCTTCAATCTTGTATCTTCATAGTCCAGGAGTCCGGCTGAAGGTATAGTCCGGCTATCCGAACACCCCCTAATCCAGGACTCCCTCACCCGTGTTGTCGCCGCTGCCTCCCATGCAGGCTACACCCAAGGTTGGATCTTCATCTTCTTGTCCTTCCGTTCGCTTGAAGCCCGGCGACCGCCCTCCAACGAGGGCGCAAGGAAGTGTTGTGTCGGTCTGTCCAGTGGCGGCTCGGTTAGGAGCGAACCAGACTGGAAGCTGGAGCGAATGAATTGAGATTTTTCCTGCTGTCGATCGATATGGGAGGTGCTCGTTTGGGTCGCGAACCTGCTATAGGGCCTGCCTTGCACTTATGTTATTGGCCCATCCAAATTGAAAGATTTTTCTTCATTTTTTACATTGCCTGCTCATGCGTTGGGACGAATAAAACTAGCATGGGCCAACCTGGACGACTCAAACTAGGTGCACACTTTCCAGCCACCTGAGGCGGCCGCCCATACCAGCCCCTATGGTGGCGTCGCCCCTTTTGCTTGTATGATTGGATAGTGAAAAATATTCTAGTGGCACTTCTGATTTACCCATAGAATGGTTGAATTGCTTGTTTCTATGAACTGAGTTCGCCAATAATGTGAAGGATGCCAGTCTTTTCATCCTATTGTAGATTGCTTAGATCTCGATATGCCAAAAGTAATCACATGAAATATACAGTAAAAGCCAGTGTGATGTGTTTGGCTACAACTAGTCTAACTACACGTCCTCATATAACATATCAAGGACGCACCATCTTACCAGATTAACCATTCGACTTACCCATGCAGTGTGGGAAGAATGAAGTATTGGGACTGCGTATCCAAGCAATTGATGCCATGGACTCCTTCGTACAACCTTGTAAGCGAAAAAGAAGTTGCAGTGTGCCTGTACAAAGAACTAGCGTAAGTTCAGTTACCTGCTTCTCTAAATTTTAGTTAGCCACTCATTGCAAAAATGTTCAATTACGTTGCTTGGCTTAATTTAGTTTTCTACTGATTACATAATGGCACAGCCTGTTAATCAGTTTGTAGACTGCGCCTATCTATGTGTTTGATACTTACTGTTAAGAATTACCTGTTTGCCTTAACTTAAATATCTACTTGTTTGTTTAACTGCTTTGCTGCTGCAACAGCGGGTTACAATGATGTTAATAACTACTTTTCAGCATCCAATTGAAACTCTTTAATTCCTTGTTTGTTTAACTGGTGTGCTGTTATAACTCCCAGTTGAGATGTTTTGCTAACTTCAACTTTTCTGAATCCAATCGGAACTTTAATGGCAAAACAGGTTAGCCCAAGATCAAAGAGCGATGACCCCATGGACATTGCATCATCCCACAGCAGTTGCACCGGCCCAATCGTGCATTATGAATTGCCAGCTGCTGATGCTCTAGAGGCTAAACTAGTGGTACAAAGAGATTCTGCTTCTGCACTTAGAGATGAAGTTGACATGTTGAGGAAGCAAACAGCACAATCACAAGCAGTACTCAAGAAAACCATTAAATATTTGGTGGATTTCAAAACGAAGCAAGCTGAGACTGACCAGATTGTTAAGGTCCTGAAGTAAAAAAGGAAATTAAATTCCTACTTGGTAAATCATAGGTGAAATGTTCTTTCCATAGTTGAATAACCTTTGTGTTGTCTGTTCATGTAATCAATCAAACCATTTGTTTTAGAGATCATGTAATAATTGTTTTTTTTGTTTTTTGTTTGTAATTTTATTTGAGCACAAGTCTGTATTAATTGATAAGACTCGGAGATATTTCATTTGGATTGTTGTGCCAGACCTACAAATATGCCAATCAGGCTGAATGTGCATTCAGCAATAGTAGTAGTATAGATAGACCATAAGTGGCACACATCGGAAAGGGCCAAGATGCTGGCTAAAAAAGGATGCTGTTGTAGCCAAAAAAGGTACAACGGCCTGGCTTATGTATGTTAGTTGATATTATTGATCCGTATACTCTATAAGTGTTTATATGTCTGTTAGTTCTGTACATTCTTGGTTGATTGACTCGGTATTTGAATCTTGATACTTCGCTTATGTACATATCTAAATGGGAGTACACATTATGCTGCGTGTGACATTTGAGTTGGACATGAAGTGTTCCAAATATTCAAATTCACCTTAAACTGGATTCTAGTTTCTGAATCTGAGTATCGGCATTTGTAAACCATATTCATATATGACAGTGGAATACATCTTTGTCGTCCTTTTGAAGATATATCAATACACATAGAATGATTTATAAAGATTCATATAGAAATACAAAATGGATTCGAATTTAATTGCCAGGGTAAACGTGGATGCTTATTGTCCCAAAATTCGAAAGAAGCAGCAAAATGTCCACTCCCACGCCGGCTGCCCGAAGCCAAGTGTTTGGGAGATGGAAATTACTCTCTACCCATTACACGGACAATCCATCGGCCCGATTTCCACTGCTCTAAATAGGGGTAGGTTAGTAACTTCAAGTAGACATGACACGACCGCCTCTGAGCCCATTCTGACACGGTGGGCGTCAAACATGGGCGGCAAAACTCATTTGATTCAAGCTCGTCCGAAAGACCTCTGTTTCTCCCTCCATTCCCCATTCATACACGGTGGGCGGCAAAACAAACTCGACTAGGCTGAAATCGATGTAGGAAAATATTTTCAATAGGGGCAGGTTTGTAACTTCACTCAGACGTGACACAACCGCCCTACCTGTCAGCCCCGTTCATACACCATGGGCGCCAACCATGGGCACCAAGCACCCTCTCCTCGCCCGAAATCGCTCTGGGCAAATATTGGCGAGATGCGAGATTACCGTCCTATCCCCAACCGACGAGACGTCCAAATTTTAAACGGGGGCTAAGTTCGTAACCTTCCCATATTTCAGACAGGCCCGTCCCAAAAACATGGTTCCCCATACCTCTCCCTCCATTTTCCCATTCATACACCATCTGCGCTAGAACACCCCATCCCCACACCAGCCTCCGTCCGCCACCCCATCCATCGCCGCCGTCCTCCACCACATCCATCGCCACCGTCCTCCACCATGCCGGAGCGCCTACCAAGACCGCGTCGTCCACTGCTAGAGATGGACGTTTCTCATCCACGACGATGGACCAATAGCCTTGCATCGCGTCCTCTCGCTTCATCGGCGCCGTCGTCCTCTTTGCCGGGGCCGCTCACACGACCTTCTCCTCCACCGCAACGAGACTTACCCCCCCATGCACCCGTCTACCGTCGCAGATCTGCTTCAACGCCACCGACAGCCATCGCACCCCCGATGCGTACACGGTGCCGCAAGAGAGGTGGTACTTCATATCTCCTCAACTTTTTGATCTCAACCAGAAAATAGATCTTAACTTGGTTACTCTACTTTATTTTCAGCTCATAGAATTAGTTCTTAGTTCGAAGCAAACAATGGATGCTAAATATCATTTCTCCGATTTGCAGCTTCAAATCTGCCATGGCACAGCCATAATACGGTTTAATTGATCATGCTTATGTTGGAATTTTGCTAGAAGGCCTTTGGCCCAAAGCCCAACTAAAATTCTGAAATTCTCTTGGCCCATTCATGCACACATGTGAGTGGAGTGAGTGAGACTAAAGTTTAGTCCCACCCCAGAAGTTGAGAGAGAGTTGCACCTCTTTATAAGGTGAGTTCTTCTACCACTTGTATGAGCATGAGAAGAAGAGACCTACACACGCGCTCCTCCTCCTCGCTCGCCATGCCACGCCACGCCTCGTCACGAAGCGCCGCAGGTTGCGGGATTGAGCTGAGCCGAGGACGCGCCACGGGTTGCGGGATTGAGCCGAGACTAATAATTAATGGACGTGTTAATTACTGAACCATTTCCGATTCTTTTGATCGTGACGACTCGGACATGGGGTTTACTCCCACGACCTACCTGGCCTGCACTATATAGTCAGGCAGACGTCTACCCTAGCTGCCGCCGCTTCATATAGTTTCTCACCATCGTTCCAGATCATTGTGCCGCCAAGCAAGTCTTCTCCATCCCTCCTTTCGGCGTGCACCGGGAGAAGGGACAGCAGGCCTCCGGAACCCCGCCTCTCGTGATCCTGTACGAGAGAGGGGCGATCAGGTTTTTGGGGAGCGCACTCGTGCAACTGCTGGCAGCGACGACTTCGCGAACGACGACTTCTTCCCCGACCTCAGCAACCTCATCCTCGACGACATGGGCGACAACGTCAACGATGGCAGTGCTGCACCCGCTGCACCATATGTTATTCTATCCTTCTTGTTCGAGATCGTGGTAGAATTCATGTTTCTAGTATGTGCCCTAGATGTGATATGTTCGTCTACTATGCTAGTTCGCATGATTAGTTTAACCTCTGCTATTGCTGTCATGATCTATTTCTTATTTATTCGGATTAAATCTCGTAGTAATTTGCTCATTTTTCCAACAATCCAAAAACCTGACCTTAGGCAATTTACTCTGAGTGGTTTTGCTGCGCATCTGAAGCCGCCTGCCTTTAAGGGGGCGCAATATAGGAGGTGGCGCACAAGAGCAGTCTACTGGTTTCAGACCATGGGCTGCTATGACGCCACCAAGGGCAAGCCTGAGGGCGATCTTAATCCAGCACAACTGGAAGCTTTTGAGAAGATCGATACTCTCTTTAAAGGCGCTCTTCTAAGTGTTCTTGATGACTCCATTGTGCATTTGTATATGTCGTTTGACAACGGCAAGGACATGTGGGCTGCGCTCGAGGCCATGTTTGGTGCCTCGGACATCGGTAGTGAGTTGTACATCATGGAGCAATTCTATGACTACAAGATGACAGATGAACGCTCTGTTGTACAGCAGGCTCATAAGATACAGTCGCTCGCAAAAGAACTTGAGTACTTCAAGTGTGTGTTGCCGAACAAATTTTTTGCTGGAGGCATCATTGCCAAACTTCCACCTTTGTGGAACAATTTTGCTACTTCCCTGAAACACAAGAGACAGAAGTTTTCCGTTGCGGATCTCATTGGTACTCTTGATGTTGAAGAGAAGGCGAGAGCAAAGGACACACGTGCTCGAGTTGCTGAGGGAGCTTCTAGTGCCCACATGGTACAGAAGAAGAACTCCTATCCCAACAAGTTCAAAAACAATAAGAACAAAACTCAGGGCAAAGGCATGTTTGATACAAAGAACAAGCCATCACATTCTACCAACTTCAAGAAGAATTCTCATAAGACGGGGAAGGGACTTTGCCATGTTTGCGGTGATCCTAATCACTGGGCTCCGAAGTGTCCTAACCACTTTGAGGAGCGCGAACATGAGAAGAGTGGCAAGTCCGCTAATGTTGTCATCGGTGATATTGATATGAAGGAATCAGGGTACGGTATTTTACCTACCATCCTTTCAGTATTTCAATCCCCTGATTGGTTAATTGACACCGGTGCCAATGTACATGTTTGTGCTGACGCCTCCATGTTTTCTTCTTACTAGGCAATAGGGAATTCACCCGTGCTGATGGGGAACGGGTCACATGCCATCGTTCGAGGTGTTGGTACGTTCGATCTGAAGTTTACTTCGGGGAAGACTGTGCGTTCGAAGAACGTTCATCATGTGTCGTCCATAAATAAAAATCTCATTAGTGGTTCCCGTTTATGTCGAGATGGTTTTAAGTTGGTTTTCGAATCCAATAAAGTTGTAATTTCTAAGTATGGACAATTTGTTGTAAAAGGCTATGAGAGCGGAGGCTTGTTCCGCCTGTCTTTGTTAGATATTTGCACTAAAGTTATTAATAATGTTTGCCACAACAATGAGTTTGATATTTGGCATTCACGACTTTGTCACATTAACTTTGGTTGCATGACACGGCTAGCCAATATGAATTTAATTCCGAAAATCTCTACTATCAAAGGCTCTAAGTGCCAAGTACGTGTGCAAGCTAAGCAACCTCGCAAGTCCCATAAGACTGTGAGGCAAGAGACTTGGCACCACTAGAGCTTATACATTCTGATCTTTGTGAGATGAATGGCGTGTTGACAAAAGGTGGAAAGAGAAACTTCATGACGTTGATTGATGACTCCACTAGATATTGTTATGTGTATCTTCTGAAATCAAAAGATGAGGCTTTAACTTTCTTCAAGAACTATAAAGCTGAGGCAGAGAACCAACTTGATCGGAAAATTAAACGGCTTAGGTCTGATCGTGGTGGAGAGTATTTTTCCAATGAATTTGATTTGTTTTGTGCAGAACATGGTATAATCCATGAGAGGACGCCTCCCTACTCACCCCAGTCAAATGGGGTAGCCGAAAGAAAGAACCAAACTCTAACTGATATGGTTAACACCATGTTAGACACTTCGGGTCTATCCAAGGATTGGTGGGGGGAGGCGCTAATGACTGTGTGTCATGTCCTAAACCGAGTTCCCACAAAGCATAAGACCATGACTCCATTTGAGGAATGGGAAAGGAAAAGGTTGAAACTCTCTTACCTACGTACTTGGGGTTGTTTCGGGAAAGTCAATATACCAATTCCCAAGAAGCGCAAGCTTGGACCAAAAACCGTGGTTTGTGTTCTTCTGGGCTATGCTTTTCATAGCATCTGCTATAGATTTTTGATAATAAAATATGAGGTATCCGACATGCATGTTGGTACGATTATGGAGTCGAATGATGCAACTTTCTTTGAGGACATATTTCCTATGAAGGATATGTCGAGTTCATCAAATCAGGAGATACCTACTCCTTCTAGTGAGGAATTCACTGTAATTCCTGAACCCACCATTGTGATGGAACACGTTGAGAATCCTGTTGAGGGTGACAATGGAACTCCTGTGAGGAGTAAGAGACAGAGGACTGCAAAGTCCTTTGGTGATGATTTCATTGTGTACCTCGTGGATGACACACCCAAGACTATTTTAGAAGCCTATGCATCTCCTGATGCTGACTACTAGAAGGAAGCTGTAGTAGCGAGATGGATTCCATCTTAGCTAACGGTACTTGGGAGATCACTGACCGTCCTTATGGGTGCAAACCTGTAGGATGTAAGTGGGTGTTCAAGAAGAAGCTTAGACCTGATGGTACGATTGAAAAGTACAAGGCACGGCTTGTGGCCAAGGGTTATACCCAGAAAGAAGGTGAAGACTTCTTTGATACTTACTCACCCGTGGCTAGACTGACCACAATTCGGGTGCTACTATCACTGGCTGCCTCACATGGTCTTCTCGTTCATCAAATGGACGTTAAGACAACTTTCCTCAATGGAGAGTTGAAGGAGGAAATTTACATGGATCAGCCAGATGGTTTTGTAGTACCTGGTCAGGAAGGAAAGGTGTGCAAGTTATTAAAGTCTTTATATGGGCTTAAACAAGCTCCTAAAAGAGTGGCATGAGAAGTTCGAAAGAACATTAACTGCTGCCATCTTTGTAGTAAACGATGGTGACAAGTACGTGTACTATCGCTATGGTGGGGGCGAAGGAGTTATTCTTTGTCTGTATGTCGATGACATATTGATCTTTGGAACCAAACTTGATTTAATCAAGGAGGTTAAGGATTTCTTATCTCGCTGTTTTGAGATGAAGGATCTAGGAGTAGCTGATGTTATCTTAAACATCAAGCTGTTGAGATATGAGAATGGTGGGATCACACTGCTTCAGTCTCATTATGTGGAAAAGGTCTTGAGTCATTTTGGGTATAGTGACTGCACACCTTCTCCAACTCCATATGATGCTAGTGTGTTGCTTCGAAAGAATTGACGGATTGCTAGAGATCAACTGAGGTATTCTCAGATTATTGGCTCACTTATGTATTTGGCGAGTGCCACGAGGCCTGACATCTCGTTTGCTATTAGCAAGCTGAGTCGGTTTGTGTCAAAACTGGGATATGATCATTGGCATGCGCTTGAGAGAGTTATGCGCTATTTGAAAGGCACCCGAGCTATGGGATTCACTACACCGGGTATCCAAGGGTACTGGAGGGTTATAGTGACTCAAACTGGATATCTGATGCTGATGAGATTAAGGCCACAAGTGGTTATGTTTTAACACTTGGTGGTGGCGCTATTTCTTGGAAGTCTTGCAAGCAGACCACCTTAACGAGGTCAACTATGGAAGCAGAACTCACAACATTAGACACTGCCACTGTTGAAGCAGAGTGGCTTCGTGAGCTTTTGATGGACTTACCTATGGTTGAAAAACCAATACCCCCTATCCTGATGAACTGTGATAATCAAACTGTAATCGTCAAGACAAACAGTTCTAAGGACAATATGAAGTCCTCAAGGCCTGTGAAGAGGAGACTGAAATTTGTCAGAAAATTCAGGAACTCCGGAGTTATTACGTTGGATTATATCCAAACATCAAAAAATTTGGCAGATCCCTTCACAAAGGGTCTATCACGTAATGTGATAGATAATGCATCGATGGAGATGGGTCTGAGACCCACTGCATGAGTTGTCCATAGTGGTAACCCACTCTATGTGATCGGAGATCCCGTGAAGTAGAAGTGGGAGACAAGCTGTTGGTTAGCTGGGAGGAGAGTATCCCTATAATACCTATCCCACTCCATGAAGATGCAATACTCTCCTGATCTGCATGGCAGGTTGATACTTATGTTAATGTGTTCCAAGTGGCTTATTCGGCTAAGCAGAGATGTTGTCCTGCAGAACATCTTCTGGGGAACACACCTATATGAATTTGACTGTTAACGTCGCAGACTGTGAGAATTGGGTGTTCTCTAATAAATTCATGAAAAGGCCCTGGAGTATGACATATATGCTCCACCCGCGGGGAAGCCTTGCGGCAGCCAAGTATCGGTCAAGAATTTGTGTGAAACTAGTCTCGCAGAAAACTTGTAGTTCAAGGCATAGTCCACTATTCAAGTTGTGATCTAGTGTAGCATAAATCTCTAAGGGGAAGTTCAACTTCATAGTCTGCACTAAGCACCGGTATATAAACAATGTTTTGGAACTAAATGATGAGATGTGCCAATGAGACTTTGTGGGGGATTGTTGGAATTTTGCTAGTAGGCCTTTGGCCAAAAGCCCAACTAAAATTCTGAAATTCTCTTGGCCCATTCATGCACACATGTGAGTGGAGTGAGTGAGACTAAAGTTTAGTCCCACCCCGGAAGTTGAGAGAGAGTTGCACCTCTTTATAAGGTGAGCTCTTCTACCACTTGTATGAGCATGAGAAGAGGATACCTACACGCGCGCTCCTCCTCCTCGCTCGCCTCGCCACGCCACGCCTCGTCACGACGCGCCGCGGGTTGCGGGATTGAACCGAGCCGAGGATGCGCCGCGGGTTACAGGATTGAGCCAAGACTAATAATTAATGGACGCATTAATTACTGAACCGTTTACGATTCTTTTGGATCATGACGACTCGGACGTGGGGTTTACTCCCACGACCTACCCGGCCCGCATGTCAGGACCCCGATTCTAAGTCACACCGATCTAGCCTGTAACACCTCATATCACTTTGCGGCCTCACGCACGGTATTCCCACGGGTGTTGCCTTACCATGGCCCGAGACGGTTTGCGCCTTTTGGCTCACGTATATGATAGTGTCACTAGCATCCATATGGCAGAGAACCCGGGCCGACATGACTAGTCGTGAACCCAAAGTGGCACTAACTTACGGGGACAGGCATACATGAATCAACATCGAGCATTTCGGTCAGCAGCGTGCGAATCCGGGCTGTAGCACTGGGCTAACAGGACTCCAGTGAACCGGGCTGTAGCAGGCTAGGCAGGACTCCAGATGTCACCGCGTGACATTCCCCCAAAGGGACAAACATAGGAACAAAGTGAATCACATGCCGGCCAGTCAAGTGTTCTGGAGCAGTAGTGCTGGGCTAGCAGGACTCCGGTGAACCGGGCTGTAGCGGACTACTATGGCTCATGGAAGCACAAGGCTACATTTCCCCATAAGAGAGGCTACCAAGGATAAACAACTAGGTTGTCGGATCCCACACATACCAAGCATTTCAATCATACACACAATATGCTCAATATGTGCAACACAACATGGCATCACAACAAGACTCTACGACTCAGAGTATTTATTCATTAGGCTCCGAAGAGCCAGATAAAACAAACATGGGTCTCATGACCCAACATTCAGAGCATACAAGTCAAAGCACATGCGGAAGCTTAACATGTCTGATTACAGACTTCTACAAATGAAAAAGGCTGAGAAGCCTGACTATCTACCAGATCCCGCCGAGGGCACAAGATCATAGCTGAGGTATCAAGCTAAACATCGAAGTCCACACGGAACTACTAGCGAGACTGAAGTCTTTCTGCAAAAACATAAATTAAGCAAACATGAGTACAAATGTACCCAGCAAGACTTACATCAGAACTAGCTACATATGCATCAGTATCAAGAAAGGGGTGGTGGAGTTTAACTTCAGCAAGCCAGCTTTGACTCAGTGGCTAACCTGAACTACGACTGCAAGTAACTCTTTTGAGGTGGCGCACACGAGTCCACAAATTCACCATACCAACACACCACTATGGATCCGCTCCCGTCTCCCTGCGAGAACGCCATCCATAGCACTCACACTTATCTTACGCATTTTAGAGTATCCACTTTCACTTGTCTATGAACTATGCAAGGGGTCCAAGTTTCCATATCCGAGGAATCCGGCTATTCGAATAGATAATGATAACCCTGCAGGGGTGTACTTCTTCACACACACTCTCGCCACTTACCACCATGTACACGTCGTGTATCTCGGCAACCTTCAAGTGGAAGCCTGGTGAGGGAGTCGGCCACGACCTGACTAATCACACAAGTCTCTCGTCCAGGTTTATCGCCTATTCGGGTTCCATCCGCAAGGAGATCCGGCCGGGGTGTCGCTCACGGCCCCAAACGATGTGTACACGGTTCCCAAGCCCACCATCCGGGTGCCACTTGGTACACCGGGCCACTGTGCCTAGTCTGTCCCAAGCCCACCTGTACCGGCTGCCACTTGGTAGACTACTAACACTACCTACAAACACCAGAAACTAGTTGCAACTCCTGGACAGAGATCAGGTAGATTAATAAGTCGAGAGGGGCACTTAAGCATTCCAATGCGTGGTAGTAACTGTTCATGGATCACAAACACAGAACTCAGTTCCTGAGGACGGCTGTAATGAGACAACCCACCATGTACTCCTACATGGCCTCTCACCACTACCTTTACCAAATCATGTTCACACACTTAGCTCTCAACAGTAGGACATGTTCACCACATTCCAATTCATCCCTGATGAATCGGACCTGACTCAACTCTAAGCAGTAGCAGGCATGACAACAAGCATGAATGAGTAGGCACATCAGGGCTCAAACAACTCCTACTCATGCTAGTGGGTTTTATCAATTTACTGTGACAATGACAGGTCATGCAGAGGAAAGGGGTTCAACTACCACAGCATGTAACAGTTGAGTCGCTGTTGTCCTAATGCAGTAAAAGAGTGCAAGAGCGAGAGAGTGGGATTGTATCGGAATGAACAAGGGGGTTTTGCTTGCCTGACACTTCTGAAGAGGAACACACTTCATCAGTGTCATCGTTCTCGTCTCGGAAGCACGTCTATCGAGAGGGGACAAATACCGGCAACAGAGAAGGAGAGCACAATCAATGCAATGCACAATATGATGCATGATCATGACATGTCAATATGCTGTGTTTTGAGCTAATGCAAGTAGCAACATGTTAAATGGAGTTGGTTTTAACCCTAGGTTCAAATTCAAACTCCATATGTGAGGGTTTAAATTCCATTTATATGCTTTGGCCTAAACAGCAGCCACAAGTTGTTCTAACATGCATGGAAATGGTACAGATGAATAGATTGGATTTTTTTGATCATTTTTCATATATAACTTATTTCATTCTGAGTTATGGTTGAGTTTCTATGAATTTTAGAAGTTTTGGACATTTTCTGAAACTCCCTGAATTAAATTAAATCCAGAAAATCAATTACTACATCAGCATTGCGTCAGTGTAACATCAGCAGGGTCAATAGGCCGGTCCAGGTCAAATCTGACCAGTGGGTCCCGCATGTCGGTGTAACAGGGTCAGCAGCAGAGGCTGACTAGTGGGGCCAGGTCAACACTGAGGTGGCAAGGTCAAACTGACCAGTGGGCCACGGGCATTAGCTTAATCTAAGCAGGGGGATAAACCAGTGATTAGTTAAGGGCGTGGGCCCATTTCTCAGTGACAGAGGAGGTTAGTTAGCTCCGTCATTAGTACTAATGACGGTGCCACGTCGGCTGCCGCCGGGGTTGGTCGCCGGCGAGCACGCAGCACGGCGGAGGGCTTCGGGTTCGTGCTATAGGGCACGGATCGACGAGCAGTTTGCGGCTACGGGTTGCTAGCGCTTGCGCGCATCTGATGGAGCAACCAGGGGGAGCTGCGGTGGTCTAAGGCGATGGCAGCAGCGAGCTAGGCGGCTGCCGGAGTTCGGGTGCGTGCGGGCGCGGTGCTGCGGTGCGCTAGGGAGCAGGATGGGCTGCGGGTTAGCTCCCTAGAGATGCTAGGAGCACTTCCGCGTACTCAAGAGCGATGGAAACGGGCTCTGGCCACGGCGGCGTGAGGTCCGGCGGTGGTGAGCTCTCGGGTCCGGCAGGGCAGCTAGCTAGGGGACGAAATCAAGAGCACGGGGTGAGGGGAGGAGAAGAGGAGCTCACGAGGAGTCGGACGAGACGCTAAGTGGGCTCGGGGACGGCTCGGTGACAACAGAACGGCAGCGGCGATCTCCGAGCAGAGGCGGCGGGGTCAAGCTTGATGGCGACGCTTCTGGGCGTCCGGGCATGCTTCCTTCATCGAGGAGACGGAGTAGACGATGGCGGAACTCCCGGATACGGAGAGGGGTCAAGGGGTGGCCGGTGGACGCGGTGGCAGCGAGCGGCGGCGACGGGCACGCTCGGTGGTGGGGAAGAGAGCAAGACAGGGGAGGGGAGAGAGAGCAGCGAGTGAGGGAGAGGAGAGAGGGCTCTCCAGGGGGTGTCGTGGCGCTCGTAGCGGCGTCGGGGAGGCAGCAGGCAGGCAGGAGGTGGCGGTGCGCGTGCGTGCGCACCGCGGGCACATGCCCCTGTCCTCCTGGCGAGAGGAGAGAGACGACTGGCGTGGCCAGTCAGCTGGGCCGGCTGGTAAGTGGCCCAGGTAAGCCTCTCTCCCCTTTTTTTCTATTTTGTTTTCTTTTCTATTTCTGTAATTTTGTTTATGATTTAGTAAAATACTAAACCAATTAATTTTCTTCTGAAAATTAATATAGGAACTAATTGGATTATTCCAGAGCCCCACAGTAAAAATCAGAATTACTGGACATATATAATATATATAACATATATATATATATATCCAATGCAAATATTTACTGGGTTAACTCAAATGGCCAAAAATAAATACTTCTGAGCTCCCAAAAATATTGGTTGGAATTTTGTCCAATATTATTTGAGAAAAATAGGAACATTTTCTTCGGCCAAATTGAAGCAATTTTTATCTTGATCATTTCCAAAATGATTTCTGTGGCTTTCACAAGTCCCCATTTCAAATTCATTGAATTTTAAACATGATGCACACATGACTAGCTAGCCCAGAGCAGACCAGAACTAGGGATGTGACACCGCACTATATAGTCAGGCAGACGTCTACCCTAGCCGTCGCCGCTTCGTATGGTTTCTCACCATCGTTCCAGATCATTGCGCCTCCAAGCAAGTCTTCTCCATCCCTCCTTTTGGCGTGCACCGGGAGAAGGGACAGCAGGCCTACGGAACCCCGCCTCTCATGATCCTGTACGGGAGAGGGGCGGTCAGATTTTTTGGGAGCGCACTCGCGCGACGGCTGGCAGCGACGACTTCGCGAACGACGACTTCTTCCCCGACCTCGGCAACCTCATCCTCGACGATATGGGTGACAACATCAACGCCGGCGGTGCTGCACCCGCTGCACCGTATGTTATTCTATCCTTCTTGTTTGAGATCGTGGTAGAATTCATGTTTCTAGTATGTGCCTAGATGTGATCTGTTCGTCTACTATGCTAGTTCGCATGATTAGTTTAATCTCTGCTATTGCTGTCATGATCTATTTCCTATTTATTCGGATTAAATCTCGTAGTAATTTGCTCATTTTTCCAACAGCTTAGGGTTTAATTGATCATGTTGGTTCCGTGGTGGTTTCTTTAATAGAACTCGGAGGGGAAACCCTCTTTTGCTAAAAAAAATATGCTTAGAGTTTCCCCCTTTTATGATCACTATACGATCAGAATACGTGCTTCGTGTCATAATAACACTGCTCCACCCATCAAGCTAAACAAGCTTAGTTGTTCAAATACGAATATGATATTATTAAAACAGAGTTGTTTAATTGGTCAGCTAAATGTTCCTAAATTAGTTTCGAAAATGCATGTTCGCCGCTCGGGTGTGTATCTCTATAGGGTGCCCATGGTGGGCTGGCCCACCCTAGGATTTTGGGTCGTCCCAGGCGCCGATTCCCCTCTGTTCTGCTGCACACTTCTGATCTCTACTCGCCCCCAGCCGCCTGCCTCGCCGGTGACTTGCCGTCTCCGGACGGCATGACTCTAGGAGGAGACGCCGAACTAACAGGAGGCCAGGAGCCGCTCGCCCAACAGCGTCACCGCTGCCCGGGCGCACCGCCGTGCCTACCTTCCCAGTCCGTTCAGGGCTCAGGCGTGCAGCACCCACCAAGCCAACCCGATTTATCTGAGATACGTCCTCAACACTCAGCAGCCACTCCTCATCACCCATTTTCTAATTGATTCATTACTCATTAGGCATGACTGTCATTAGGGTTTGCTGTGTGCTCAGTGCTACCTACACTTAATGGTTCAGATGTATTTCGGTAATCTTTAGTACCTCTCAAGTTCACATGGTTTTCAAAATTCCGGCCCTCGGAACAGAAACTAGTCATTTTGGATTGTTGGCCGTAGTGACATTGACCCAGATTACTACTGTAAGCCAGGTTTGTTGACAATTTTACTTGTCTTTCTTACTCATTCGATATAATATCCAATCATTCACGTCGATTAGTTGCAAACAATAAGTGCTAGACAAACTTCTTCATTCAGATTTTGGACGGTCTCTTACTGCAGTTACAATTCTGCATACTTGTCCTAGTAAGCTCACAAGTAAATGATTGATTCACTACATCTACGCTTGCCTTGTCATATTTGTTGTCAATATTCTTTTAGGGTGGACCACCCTGTTTCTAAATACTGGAACCGTAGACATGAGTGAATAGTATTTCTCTATGTGATCTCTTCCATCATGTGTGGGTAACGAACACTGCATTGTATAGAAATAAAGTGTCATTTCCAGCTTTTACATAGGTTTCGATCTTTGACATGGAATACAATTTGCCTACTTGCCTTGTGTCGCACTACCAACACTCCACCCTTGAAGCTAAACATTACGCCACTCATAATTGCTTAGTTTATTTGTTCAAATACGAATTTCATATGATTCTAATGTTCCTACTTCAGTTTTGAAATGTGTGCCTGCCTGTTATAGAGACATAAGGGGTTTGTATTTCTGTGTGTGGTCTGGTCAGCACGGTTGGGGAGGTGAACTTTGCATATGCAGGGGTTTATAGGGAGACACTCTCTGAGTTGAATCCGCAATGCATTCCATAGATAACCTGACTACTTTTTATGTTTTCATGAATCTCAGATTCTGAACAGCATCATAATGATTATGAACTTGCGTGCATGAAAAGAATAAAGCAGAACAATGCCATGGCTGTCAAACTTGGCATTAAGGGACTGAAATCAAGTCTGGATGCAATGCAATGCAAACATTCTCCACCTACAGATTCACGCTCAGAATATGATCCTAACAGTGATTCTGAGCTAGGGGGAGACCTAAGTCAATGTAGCTCCCTAGCTGAGGAGTCAGAGGAAGATGCCCTATCTTATTCACCCATCAAGGTACTTGCTCTAACTTTCCAAGGTTACATTGCTCGCACATATCTTGCAACTGATGCTTTGCATTGCTTCTACTTTGTTGAACTGCCATTAGCTTAGTTTACACATCGTGTATGTGAATACGCCCTGCCTATCCATTTTCAGTACATATTCCATCTGTCATCATACCATATTTATCCATTCAAATGATGTTCTTGTGTATCAGACGTTCAAAAGGAAGAGGGCGATTGCTGATCGTGGAGGAGCACAAGCAAAGTATTTGGAAATGGTAGTGGCACCTGATAAATCAAATAGCCCATTAGGTGTAGTTGCAATATCACCTGACCCACAAAATATCCCAACTCTAGCAGACTCTAGCCCTACTACACTGGTCATTTCTGATGCCCCAACTCAGCAGACCCCAACTGCAGCAAACAGTATGATTATGCCAGTTGAAATAGCACCAGCTGTACAACACAAAACCCCCATTCCAGCAAAGAGTACACCAAATCGAGTTGCCAAATCCCTTTTCGAACCAGAGAGAGCCCCAATTGCAGCAAATAGGACCCATGTTCCATTTCTTCCTAGTTTAGAAGACGAAGCTTATGTTGTTGTCAGGAACTTTGTGCGCATCTTTCCTTCATGGAAAGATTATACCGCAGACACAGAACAATTTCCAGTCTTCCTCCGCAACTTACGCGTAAGTAATGTACTAATGTTATTCACGGTCATTACTGCATATGTTTCTGCTGACAGAAGACACAAGATTTCATTCTTTTAAATAGGCGAGGAGCAAACTGGATTGTGATGACGAGCAAGGGTTGGTTGCACTTTTCAAGCACTCGTTGAGGAAGTATCGTTCCTACCTGAGGCAAGCGCACTTCGATGGCAAGCCTCTGAACGAAATTTCTATAAAGTCTCCAGTGCTACATTTATCCGACGGTGACTGGAATAATCTTGTTACACATTGGTCTCGGCTGCAGCGTAAGGTACTGTCTATGATATCACATCACAATTTGAACTACATTTCTGCATTTGCCTTAATGTCTCACTTGTAGGAAAACTGTTAGCAGAAGAACGTTCGTTCTCAAGGGACCACAAAATCTCGCAACTATACTGCACACTGCATTGCTCTTGTGAGTACCTCTTGCCCTGTATGACCATACTTACTTTCATAGCTGTTTGATTATGTAGCATCACTACACATGTTAGCCTCGTAATCGTCCATTTGGTGGACATTATAAGATCCGTATGGACTCTTACATAAATTTAGAATCAACCAAATGCTTTTGAAGAGGTTTAGCTCTGCAGTCCTCTAGTAAGGACTAAACGTGGTCTATCACTGTACCTACATTAAGAGCTACTCCCTCCGTCCCATAATATAAGAACGTTTTGTACAGTACACCAGTGTTCAAAACACTCTTGTATTATGGGAAGAGGGATTGGTTCATTTTGTAGCATTCTGCATCTTATCTCCCTCGCCCACCATTTACTAAAAAAGATTAGATCTATATTTAATCTTACCAACAAGTAGAATACACAGACAATGCCAGTGCAGAAGTGTAGCCCATTGCTCTTGTCAGTACATTTTGTCTTGTAACGCTTGTACTTCCAGGGATTGGTAGTTGATTATGTAGCATCAATCTGCATCTTATCTTCATTATCCTCTATCCCTTCCAGTATTATCAGATCTATAATTACTCTCTACAAAATTTAGAGTACAGGCAATGCTTACGAAGAAGATTCTGTGATGAAATTCTTGAGTTATCCTTCCCTTGACATGGAGAAGGGCATTATAAAGTCGGTGTTAACTGTTAATGTAAGTCAGTCCTTCTAAAGCCTTTATCCTCAACTGCTGTTTAATTTGCTCATACTCCCTATCGTTTACTGCTGTTTAGTTTGCTGTTTCTACCAAAATGCATGTTCGTAAGAACCGTAAGTTCTAAGTTTTACTTGTAAAACCAAATTCCTTATTCATACCATGCACATTACTTAATACTCCCTATATGTATGCTTGTTTTTGTGGATCTATAATCTAGTGTGTGGTGAAGCAGCCCACGTTTGCACCTTGTCATCTCCTGTTTTATCTTACTGATGTGGCTGATGATATGAACAACATGCCATGCACATTATCCAAAATAGATACAATTATTTTCTTTACCCTTCATCTATGCTTGTTATGTTGACATGGTAATCCAGTAGTGTGGTGAAGCTCCCCGCATTATGAACAATGCCAAATTATGCTATTGATATTTTGAACTTACTCTTTATTTTCTAATTTGAAATTGGATAGAATTGACATAACAGTTATCATCTTTGTTTATACACGTGCAAAACCTGTCATCTCTCTGCTTTGTTTCAGGGTGATATGCTTGATGGCATGCACAAGTCTGCTGAAGGCTGTGAGACAAACCCAAGCAAAGAAGGCAAAACATCTTGAAGATAGCGAGACAACCCCAAAGTCTTGTCTTGATGCAGTGTTCAAGTTACTTGAGACTAACAGTCAGACAAGATCACAGAATTCATTGTCTGAATCAGTTCGACTTCTTCAGTCCCAAGTTCTAGCAGAAAGGCATTCTGCAACTCAACTTCGACTTGAAGTCCTATCTCTAAGAAAGACTGCGGAGAACACCAATGAGAAACTCATTGCTAAACAGCTACACCTGGAAGATATGACCGACATGCTAGGCCGGTCTCACAACCTTGCTCAGCAGCTTGCGCAACAGTTCCCCCGCAATGCTAACCTTTCTTGAACTGTCTTGGAAGTGGTCTTGGTTCAGTAGTATTTTGTTACGCTGCAATGTTGCCCTGTTTTTGTAATCTGCTTCTTCGTTGCGCTTTATGATCACTGGTGGCGAACTTCGATGCCCAGTGGATGTAATATACCTTAAATCCTTTATTGTATAGTGTAGGTTTATTCTTAGTTACTATGCCGTAATTTCTTTATTGTATATAGTAGGTTTGTTCTTAATTCCTACTAGTTACTGCCATCATTCGCTATCTGAAAAAAAATCAGATGTAGTCGACCGGACCAAAACATTCGACTCTAATGGGCCAGGTTTTTAGCGGGCCACAATTGGGCCGGCCTGCGTCTTTCTTGGGCCCGAATATTGGGGCCTTCACACATTGCACCAGGCCCAAACTTACACCGGCCTATATTTTAGTTGGGCCTTTTGTCGACCCAGCACTTAGTTTGGCCCAGGTAGCGTTGGGCCATTAACATGCTGAATATTGTACTGGCCTGTTACGACCGAGATGAAACCACGGGCCTTTAGCAGGCCAAAATGCATGTTGGGCATCAATTTTCACTAGTCGTCGACGGGCCTTCAGCAGGCCGAAAAGTAGACCGGGCTATTTTGGGCCCAGTTAGCTCACGGGCCGTTACCAGGCTGAAACATATCTCGGGCCTTAGTTGGCCCACTGATATCATGGGCCTTTAAGAGGCCGAAAGCTTAGCACAGGCATCAACGGGCCGAATTACGCGACATGCCTTTAACAGGCCCAAAGTCACGTCGGGCTTAACTGTTGCCACCTTTAGCACGGGCCGTTAGTGGGCCCGATGTCCCGTCGGACCATATATGGCCCATGGGCAGCACGGGCCATTCCCAGGCCGAAAGTCACATCGGGCTGAAATGGGCCCCTGTCTACATCAGGCCTCTAACAGGCCGAAAGTCGCTGGGCTGTAGTTGGGCCCAAATATTCGATGAACAATTAACGGGTCAGATCTGGCTTCGGGCCGCAAATGGGCCAAATATTGGAGGAACAATTAACGGGCCAGATCTGGCTTCGGGCCGTAAATGGGCCCAAATATAGGGCGAACAATTAACGGGCCAGATCTGGCTTCGGGCCATAAATGGGCCTTTATTAAGCAGGCCGTTATTGGGCTGGCCCACTAGTACGTGATTAAGTTCTACGGTCCTTTGACTGGGCCAGCCTTTTTAATCTATATGGGCCTCTATTGGGCCCAGCCATGTGTCGACGTATCATAGGCATGTCTCCTCCAATGGACGGGCGACATCTGGCCCACTGACGAGCTAACAGGTGTTCCCTTCGGCCAATCAGAATTTTACACGTGAAAATTTCCCATTGGTCAGGGCTGTTAACGGGTTATCGGATCCAAAATCCGACCCGATAGCTTAACGGTGTTCCGTTACGGTGGATGCCACGTGTCGGTCACCCTTGACGAAAGCACTTCTATGACGCGCGATTTATCGTCATGGAAGTGGACACTTCCGTGATGATAATTTTGGTAATGTCATGGAACACTTCTATGACAGCACATGTATGACTATCTTGATTCTGTCATAAAATCGTCATGGATGTACATGCATGACAAAAAACGTGACCTACTGTGACAAACACGTATCATCACGGAAGTGTATTTTTTTGTAGTGTCTGATGAATATGGCATGGTAAATCCAACAGATCAGTCCCATCTTTATCCTTAACTTTTTTGGGAGTCCAGGGCCCTTTGGGCTTCCCTTTGAACTTTCCTTGGGCAACAGCTAAAGCTTCACCAGGAGCAGCTGGTTTGGCCTTTCGCTTCTGTTTCCGACTGGAATTCCCTCCTCCGGTTTCTTGGGCGACTGTTTTGTGTTTGCCACTCCGGAGTCGGTCTTCCTCTTCACCATTGGCATATTTGGTCGCAATCTCCATCATCCGAGTCAGAGTCATATCTCCTGTCCGACCGAATTTCAGATTCAACTCCCGATACTTAACGCCTTCCTTGAAGGCACAAATTGCTTGGTGATCTGACACATTCTCCACTGTATGGTGCAACGTGATCCATCTCTAGATATAATCCCTCAAAGTTTCATTCGGTTTCTGGACACAACACTGCAATTCTGTCAACCCTGCCGGCCTTTTGCAAGTGCCTTCAAAGGTTCTAACAAACACTCGAGCAAGTTCCTCCCAACTATATATGCTGCCAGGAGCCAACTGATTCAACCACGCTCTGGCAGAGCCCTCCAACATCAAGGGGAGGTGCTTCATGGCCACATCATCATTGCCACCACCAATCTGCACAGCCACTCGGTAATCCTCAAGCCAAGTGTCTGACTTGGACTCGCCGATGAACTTGCCGACTCCAGTCGCCAACCTGAAGATGGGAGGGATCACTGCTGCTCTAATGGCTCTGCTGAAACACTCGGGTCCTGAAACATGTACTCTTCTTCCAGTGGGATGATCTCTATTCTGGCCTTCACTGTGAGCTCTGTTTCGATCAACCAGACCTTGAACGAGGATAGACCTTGCAACAAAGCCTGGTTCTCTGGGGTCGACTGGAATTCTTCGTTCGTCGTTGTGGGGGCGCCTGTCATCTTGCCGCCGAGGCACGTATGACCCACTCCTCGGAGGAGGCGTGGGCATTCGACGACGATCGTCGTGGTCGAGTCGATGATCTACTGCTCACGGTTCCTGTACTGATCTTGCTGGTACCCACGTCCCTCACGCCGCGGAGGCAATCTCGGGCTATGGGCAGATTGGACAATCCGCCACCACAGACCAGCTATGAATCCTATTCCACGACTGAGATACTGCTGTATTGTGCTCCCCCGCTGCCCGGAGTAAAGCCGAGATTTGCATCAAACCTCGGCCAGCTTCTGACTGGGAAGGTTGAATTGACTCTGCTATTCGAGCTGCAGCTGTGAGATTCTGGATCGGAGTTCGGTATACCTGAGTCGGAGGCGGAAAAAGTTGACGTCGACTGGACTCGGGGATCCACTGCCGAGCACGCTCGTCGAGTGCGCGCTGGAGGTTCTCCAGTTGAGTGCGCTCAACCAAGTTTGCCAGGCGCGCCTCCTCTAAGGCCTGGGCCTCAGGGGTTTCTCCAATGATAGGAGTGTGAAGTGCATCCATATTACGGCGGCGAAGATCTTCCCTCCGCCGCGAAGAGAGGGGTTCGGGGCGGTACTGCTTGTGAGCACGCGACGGATCGTCGCCACCATCGTCACCGCCTTCACGGGTGAAGCCAGGAGGACTGCGTTATCAATTAACCATCAAGACTTCCACTGCGGGGTCGCTGCTGTCGCATTCGGACGCAGTCTTGACGGAGCCAGTTGACAGATCGAACAGTCTGTAGAGAGTTTCATCGGGCTCGATTGCCGCGATTTGTGGGGTGGCCGATTGGCGGGCCACCGCGTGCCTCACCCACCGCTGAAGCCGCGACCGACCGGATCGCTGGCGCCGACGAACAACGGAAAGGGAGGTTGCCATAGGAGCCAACTGATACGGAGTCGACGGTTGCTGAAAAAGGACGCCGTGAACGCATGCGCAGAAGTGCGTCGCCCCGCAGACGGGGAGCGCCTCGACGTCGAGTGGAGCCTCGTGGAGCCAAGAGGAGTCGTCGGCGATGAAGACGAGCGCGCCGAGATGGATCTCACGGCCTTCGGCCAATCCTCCGCCGGAAACCATGATGATGGGAATCAGAAGAATCGCAACTTCTCCAATAAACTGCTAAGACACCTGCCCCAAGGTGGGCGCCGACTGTCGTGGATCTAAGACTGACAGTAGAATGGGGGGTAGTATGAGGAGGAAGATCCTAGCTATGGAGTAGTTGTATACACGAGTTTTACGAGTTCAGGCCCTTCTCGGAGGAAGTAACAACCCTACATCTCGGTGCCCTGAGGCGGTCGGCTGGATTATGCATGTGTGTGAGTTTACAAAATATGCGAACTCTTGTGCCTGTGGAGGGGGTGGCTTATATAGTGTGCGCTAGGACCCGAGCCAGCCCACGTTACAAAGGGTTTAAGGTACATTAAAGGGGAGATGCTACTGGTAATACTAGCAAATAAAGAGACATAATGACCATTAAAGCTATGAGGTGATGTCCGACCGTTGCACTTCGGAGTGACTTTAGACCTTCTGGTGGTCGAGTGACAGTCTCTACGGTCGAGTGACTTCAAGTCTTCCGAGTGGAGGTCCTCATGGTCGAGTGGATGATGACTCTTCTTCAAATGCTTCTGGTTTGAGGGTGACGTCCTAGGGGAGGGTGTCTAGGTCAGGCCTATGACCCTACCCTAGGTACATATCTTCATCACACGGAGCCAAAAAGCTGCTAGCAGTGGGCGAGCGTGTATTGACAAAGGTCGTTGAAGAGAAAAAGAAACTCCAGGATTCGAACATCAACCTAGGCGAAGAACTGAAAGATGTGCGAGCGCGGCTAGCCGACTCTGTGAAGGAGAACAAGAAGCTCCGAGGCGGCATATTCAGTATGTGGCCGCTTTTATCTTACAACACTTTGGAGGTAGCGGTAGCTGATATAGTTGTAATTGCAGGTGTGTTGACGAACCGCCCTGAAGAGGAAGTGTCCAGATCATCAAATGATCTTCTGCAGGAGCTGTCGCAGTTGCACGAGCAAGCTCGGCAGGCTATGCGGAGTGTAGCCAAGGCTTTATGGCCATCCGACTCCCCTCCAGGAAGCATGGAGAAGCTCGTAGAGCTATTCAAGGGAGCACGACAGCGTATCTGGCTATGGAAGATATCTGCCTGCCGAGAGGGTGCGCAAGAGGCCTGGGCCATGGTGAAGATGCGCTATACCAAGCTGGATCCTAATCATTTGGCTTGTGTCAGGCCGGTAGGGCCGAATGGGGAAGAAATTCCCGTTAGTATAGTATATGACCAAGTAGCGGTGGCCGCCAAATATTCTCAATAGGATTGTAAGTTAGACTGCCTGTTGGAAGGTGTAGAGGAAGAGGTGTTCGAGTCCAAGTGACTGTGTACTTTCCTCATCTAGCTGAATTGTATATCATTTGTCATGGCAGACCTTTTCGCTTCAACCTCCGGACTCTAAGGTGTGGAGTGTTTCCGAATACCGTCGCGTCCGAATAGGCCGGGGTATGCTTGGAAAACTAGGCGTAGGGGCCATAGTTGCTTGAACAGACAAGTTGTATCCGGCTAGCTATGTTATATTACATTCATATCGTAAGAAACATCTTCCAGAGAGAATAGTTCCGTTAAGGGTTCCCTTCCCTGGGTGTGCATGCATTTAATGTACATGTCTAAATTGTGATGCGAGCACCACCGTTTGTATAACTTCTGGGGGAGCACAATGGAGTGAGTTTAGAAAACATCTTTAATTCACCGACTGAATATTCCCTTAAGAATGCTAGCTTTCGGTTTCACCCAGTATGAGGTACACATCCGGATGACCCGGTGGTAACAATCGCAGAGGTGCTCCCTTTATGCCCTAGCCGAACTAACGGGAACGTAGGACATAAGCACAGGAGCCAGGCAACCCAGCTTTGCCAAAACTTAAGTCATATTGATGCATATAATGGCAAAGAAAAGGTACATATGGGAAAAACTCATATGTGAGGAGCTTGATGCTTAAGGAATGACTAGAACTTTTGTCCGAGAAGCCTCCAGGTACAAGTGGCGTACATGTTTAAAGATGTATGTCCCAATGGTCTGTGGTCTAGCCGCACTTAAAGCTTTTAAAGCGAGTAAAAAGAAAGTAATCGGAAAAGAGAGATAAAATAATGGAAACTACAGGGGAGGAGAAGACGAACTATGGGTTTAGCGCTAGGCGTAGAACCTCCGGAGTCTGGCCGCGTTCCACGGGTTCGGCTCGAGGCGATTGTCTGATGCATCGCGAAGACGGTACGCTCCTCCGGTGAGAACTTCATCAATTATGAAGGGACCCTCCCATTTGGGCTTGAGTTTGTCCTTTTTCTTCTCCGGGAGGCGTAGAACGAGTTCGCTGACGTTGTAAGTCTTGCCCCGTACTTCTCTGCTTTGATATCTTCAAGCCTGCTGTTGGTAAACTGCTGAACGGGCTTTTGCGACATCACGTTCCTCCTCCAGGGCATCTAGGCTGTCCTTCCGATCGAGCTCGGTTTCTCTGTCTTCGTACATACGCACTCTAGGTGAGTCGTGAATAATATCGCAGGGAAATACGGCCTCTACACCATACACCATGAAGAAAGGTGTGTACCCGGTAGTACGGTTGGGCGTGGTCCGCAGCCCCCAGAGTACGGAGTCGAGCTCCTCAACCCAGTGCTTGTCTGATTCTTTCAAAGAACGCACTAGTCTGGGCTTGATGCCGCTCATAATAAGACCGTTGGCACGTTCGACTTGACCGTTGGTTTGTGGGTGGTAGACTGAGGCGTAATCGAGTTTAATACCCAGATTAGTACACCAGGTTTTTACCTCGTCGGCTGTGAAATTGGAGCCGTTGTCAGTGATGATGCTGTGTGGGACACCATAATGGTGCACAACATCGGATATGAAGTCTATCACCGGGCCGGACTCAGCCGTTTTGACCGGTTTAGCCTCTATCCACTTAGTGAATTTGTCCACCATAACCAGCAGATATTTTTTCTTATGGCTTCCCCCTTTAAGGGGTCGAACCATGTCGAGTCCCCAGACCGCGAAAGGCCAAGTGATGGGGATTGTTTGTAGGGCAATGTGGGGCATATGGCTTTGATTGCAAAAGAGTTGGCATCCAACGCAACGTTGGACAAGGTCCTGTGCATCCGCTCGGGCCGTCGGCCAATAAAACCCTGTACGGAAGGCCTTGCTAACAAGGGCCCGAGCTGCGGCGTGGTGACCGCCGAGTCCGGCATGAATTTCAGCCAAGAGCTTCCGCCCCTCTTCCTTGGATATACATCATTGAAGGACTCCGGTGGCGCTTTTCTTGTAGAGCTCTCCATCATGAACCTTGTAGAACTTTGAGCGCTGGATAATGCAGCGGGCCTCATTCTGGTCCTCAGGAAGCTCCTTCCTATTAAGGTAGGCTAGGAAGGGTTCGGTCCATGGGGCAATGACTGCCATGATGAGATGCGCCGACGGTGTTATCTCGATGTTTCCAGGATCTGGGGTTATGTTTGGGTCCAGACTAGTGTTGTTGTTTGCCCCCTGCCACACCAGGATGGCTTAAAGAGCCTTTCCAAGAAGATATTAGGTGGGACGGGGTCGCGCTTAGCGCCAATACGAGCAAGAACATCCGCCGCTTGATTACTTTCTCGAGCCACATGATGGAACTCGAGCCCCTCGAACCGGGCCGACATTTTTATGACTGCGTTACGATACGCTACCATCTTCGGATCTTTAGCGTCGAAATCTCCATTTATTTGAGATATTGCCAGGTTTGAGTCCCCGCGCACTTCTAGGCATTGTATGCCCATGGAGACAACCATCCGGAGACCATGCAATAAGGCCTCGTATTCAGCTGCGTTATTGGAGTCTGTGTATAGTATTTGGAGAACGTACTGGATGATGTCTCCAGTAGGGGACGTTAAAACAACACCCGCTCCTAACCCTGCCAGCATTTTGGAGCCGTCAAAGTACATGACCCAATTGGAGTATGTGCCATACTCTTTAGGGAGTTTGGCCTCTGTCCATTCGGTGATGAAGTCGGCCAGTACTTGGGATTTCATAGCTCGACGTGGTTTATATGTAATGTCAAATGGCAGGAGCTCGATGGCCCATTTGGCAATTCAGTCCGTAGCATCGCGGTTATTTATAATGTCATAGAGTGGTACTTCGGAGCTTCCGGGATGCCATGAAGACCGCGTATGCTATTTTTTGATAATGAGGGTACCGGGATTTGCATGGTGTAAGGACAGTAGATACGTAGTATACTGGCTTCTGAAGCCGGAATTTATGTCCGTCCTGTTCTCGTTCGACAATGAGTATAGCGCTCACCACCTGATGTGTTACCGATATGTATAATAAAATCGGTTCGCCGGATTTTGGCACGGCCAGGATTGGATTGCTTGCAAGAAGGGTTTTTATTTCTTACAGTCCAGCTGTTGCCGCGTCCGTCCACTCGAAGTGGTCGGTTCGCCGTAGAAGGCGATAGAGAGGCAGTGCCTTTTCTCCTAATCTGGAGATAAAGCGGCTTAGAGCTACCATGCAACCTGCAACTTTTTGAACTTGCTTAAGGTCTGTTGGCTTAGCCAATTATGACAAAGCCCGGATTTTGGCGGGGTTTGCTTCGATTCCTCTATTGGAAACGATAAAGCCTGGCAGTTTTCTAGCGGGGACGCCGAAGACACACTTTTCCGGGTTGAGCTTGTTGCCATACGCCCTGAGGTTGTCAAATGTAAGATGTAAGTCATCTATTAGTGTTTCCACATGCCTGGTTTTGATAACGACGTCATCAACGTAAGCTTCTACTATTTTGCCAATCTGTTTCTCCAGGCATGTTTGAATCATGCGTTGATATGTGGCGCCGGCGTTCTTGAGCCCAAAGGGCATGGTATTGAAGCAGAATGGCCCGTATGGGGTAATAAATGCTGTTGCAGCTTGATCGGATTCCTTCATTTTGATTTGATGGTATCCGGAGTATGCATCGAGGAAACACAGTGAGTCGTGCCCTACGGTGGCGTCAATGATTTGATCAATGCGGGGGAGGGGGAAGGGATCCTTAGGGCACGCTTTGTTGAGGTCTTTGAAATCGACGCACATGTGCCAGGATTTGTCCTTCTTTGGTACCATCACCAGGTTTGCGAGCCAGTTCGGATGTTTGATTTCTCTAATGAATGCGGCCTCGATGAGTTTGGCTAGTTCCTCCCCCATGGCTTTTCGCTTGGGTTCGGAAAAGCGCCATAGTGTTTGCTTAACCGGTTTAAACCCCTTTAATATATTGAGGCTATGTTCGGCCAGCTTGCGTGGGATTCCTGGCATGTCCGAAGGGTGCCAGGCAAATATGTCCCAGTTTTCGCGCAGGAATTCTTGTAGTGCGGCGTCAACTGTTGGGTTCAGTTGAGCTCCGATGGATGATGTCTTCTTGGGGTCCGTTGGGTGGACCTGGAATTTGACTATTTCTTCTGCCGGTTTGAACGAGGTAGATTTGGGGCGTTTGTCGAGGATCACATCGTCCCTGTCCACTTTGGAGCGCAGTGCGGTTAATTCTTCGGCCACGAGGGCTTCGGATAGCGCCTCCAGGGCTAGGGATGCGATTTTGTTTTCAGCATGGAGTGCTATGTCCGGAACACTGACGAGAGTGATTATACCATTTGGTCCGGGCATTTTGAGCTTCAAATATCCGGAGTGAGGCATAGCTTGGAAGCGTGTAAAAGCATCCTGCCCTAACAGGGCGTGATATCCGCTGCTGAAAGGGGCCACTTGGAAGGTTATTTCTTTGGACTGATAGTTCTCCGATGATCCGAATACCATGTCAAGTGTGATTTTGCCCGCGCACCGCGCCTCCCGACTTGTAATAATTCCCTAGAAGGTTGTGTTACTTTGTTTGATGCGGCTCTTGTCTATCTCCATTTTATGGAGTGTGTCCTCATAAATGAGATTTAGTCCGCTGCCGCCGTCCATGAGGACCTTGGTGAGTCGAAACCCATCCACGATGGGTCTGAGGACTAACGCGGCTGGTTCTCGTGCTGTTCTGTACATTGGTTCGTCACTGGTTGAATGTTATAGCCGTGTCGTTCCATGGGTTTATTACAGCAATTTGGCAGACTTCGTTGAGCTCGCGAGGTGCCCTTTTGCGCTTGTTATTTGAAGCGAATGTCTTGAAGACTATCAATACTCTTGGGTCGTCGTCTTCTGGGGGGTGTTGTTCTGGGGCGTCCTTGATAAGGATGTCCTCGCCGCTCTTGGCTACATGTCGTTGTATCCAACATGCTCTAAGGCGGTGGGTTGCCACGGTATCTGTTGTTGTATGTATTTTGCATGGGCCATCGAGCTACCCTTCCAGAACAGTGTCGTGCCGTATAGTGGCTTTGTGTTTTTTGACTATTGGATTGGGCGTGCCATGAGGGTACGCCATTTTCCCCTGTAGGGGAAGTTGGGTTGGGGCTGGTGGTTCCCAGCGAGCGGCCCGAGTTTCCCAGGTGCTTTCCATCGTGCAGTATTTTTGTATGATGGTTGCTAAGTCAGCAAATTTTAGTATGCGGAGGCGATTGATGCGTTGAGGATTCCTTTGTCCGCACAGTTTCTGCAAAACGTTGATATTGCGTCCTCGTCACGGCAATCCTTTACCTTGTCCTTGACGAGGAGGAATCTGGTCCAAAAGTGGTGGACCTTCTCCCGAGATTGTTGTTTTATGCTCATGAGAACCTCTATGCCCTGGTGGGTGGGTGGAATTAAATCCGAACCCCGACCTAACCGGTTGTCCGGAGTCCGACGACCTTCCGGACTAGACAGTCCGGGTTCCAGAATATCTTCTGATTGTTTGGAACCGCCGTCTGATACTATGTTCGGAGGGCTGGTTGCGTCCTTTCGCGGGTGAGTATCCGACTCTTCATGAACAGCGACCAGAACATAGTCCGTCTTCAATATAGAAGAAGACTCACCGTCCTGCTCCAGGACTGCCGTGATCTGGTGGGTGACCGGTGGGATTTCGGTTTCTCCCTGATCGGTTTTAGGCCCGATCTAATCGTAATCTGTGACGATTCCCAAAGCGGTGATGCGATCTAGGAGCTCATTTAAGGACGAAAACTCAACCGGATCCATCTGCTTGGAGTGCTCGGAGTTGATGCGAAGGGGATTTTCGATGGCCCGAGAGGTCATCGTCGGCTCCGCGGCCGAACGGGCAATCATAGTAAAGTCGCCCAGCCGGAGGGTTTGGCCCGAGGCCAAAACTACCCCTATGGTAATATTGTCTTTAATGACAAGGCGAGCCATCGAGCCTTTCATCGATGGCACAGTGGAACTCTCAATGGAAGCACTAATGTCGGTGTTAAAACTGGCGGATCTCGGGTAGGGGGTCCTGAACTTTGCGTCTAGGATCGATGGTAACAGGAGACGGGGGACAGATGTTTACCCAGGTTCGGGCCCTCTCTATGGAGGTAATACCCTACGTCCTGCCTGATTGATATTGATGAATATGAGTATTACAAGAGTGGATCTACCCCGAGATCGTAATGGATAAACCCTAGAAGTCTAGCCTACATGGGTATGGTAACGAGTATACGTGGTGTCCTTTCCAGACTATCCCCTTCGGTTTATATAGACACCGAGGGGATCTAGGGTTTACATGGAGTCGGTTACATAAGAAGAAATCTTCGGTCGCCAAGCTTGCCGTCCACGCCAAGTAGAGTCCAATCCAAACACGGTGCAGTCTTCGGCCTTCATGTCTTCACAACCCATCAGTCCGGCCCATGGATAACAGGCAGGACGCCCGAGGACCCCTTAGTCCAGGACTCCCTCAGATTCCACTATTGATCAAAAGGAAACTAAATATACCAACGACCAAGATCTTCATCGAGCTCCCACTTGGGCTCGGTTGAGTCACCTGCACTGGTATCATCGGCATCTGCAACTGTTTGTAAGTATATGTGAGTCACGAGGACTGAGCAATCTCACACCCGCGAGATCAAGACTATATAAGCTTATGGGTAGGGTAAGGTAATGAGGTGGAGCTGCAACAAGCACTAAGCATATGTGGTGGCTAACATACATAAATAAGAGCGAGAAGAGAAGCAATGCAACGGTCGAGAAGCTAGAAGTGATCAAGAAGTGATCCTGAAACTACTTACATTCAAGCATAACACAAGAACCGTGTTCACTTCCCGGACTCCGCCGAGAAGAGACCATCACGGCTACACACACGGTTGATGCATTTTAATTAACGTAAGTGTCAAGTTCTCTACAATCGGACATTAACAAATTGCCATCTGCCACATAACCGCGGGCACGACTTTCAAAAGTTCAAACCCTGCAGGGGTGTCCCAACTTAGCCCATCACAAGCTCTCACGGTCAATGAAGGATATTCCTTCTCCCGGGAAGACCCGATCAGTCTCAGAATCCCGGTTACAAGACATTTCAACAATGGTAAAACAAGACCAGCAAAGCCGCCCGATGTGCCGACAATCCCGATAGGAGCTGCACATATCTCGTTCTCAGGGCAACACCGGATAGGTCAAGCTACGAGTAAAACCAGCCCTCAAGTTACCCCGAGGTGGCCCTGTAGGCTGCCTGATTCGGACCAACACTTAGAGAAGCACTGGCCCGGGGGGGTTAGAATAAAGATGACCCTCGGGTTAATTACTCCCAAGGGAAAGGTATAGTTTGTTAGGCAAATGTAAAACCAAGGTTGTGCCTTGCTGGAGGAGTTTTATTCAACGCGAACTGTCAAGGGGTTCCCATAACACCCAACCGCGCAAGGGACGCAAAATCAAGGAACATAACACCGGTATGACGGAAACTAGGGCGGCAAGAGTGGAACAAAACACCAGGCATACAGCCGAGCCTTCCACCCTTTACCAAGTATATAGATGTATTAATTAAATAAGAGATATTGTGACATCCCAACATATCCATGTTCCAACATGGAACAAACTTCATCTTCACCTGCAACTAACAACGCTATAAGAGGGGCTGAGCAAAAGCGGTAACATAGCCAAACAACGTTGCTAGGAAGGAGGGTTAGAGGCTTGACATGAAAATATGGAAGGCATGATATAACAAGTGGTAGGTAGCGCGACATAGCGGTAGAGCGAAAAACTAGCAAGCAAAGATAGAAGTGATTTCGAGGGTATGGTCATCTTGCCTGAGATCCCGCAAGGAAGAAGAACGAGTCCATGAAGAAGACAAACGGACGAAGTCGAACGAATCCTCACAAACGTGACCTTATCGAAACTAACCCGAAGAAGCAACACCAGAAAGAAGCAAACAACATGGTAAACAACCATCACATAATCATGGATGATGCACAACCAAGTAGGATGCATGTCCGACTTAATGAGGCATGGCATGGCAAGGTGCACAAACAATACTACAAATTAAGTGGGGCTCAATATGCAATGAGTTGCGTATTGACGAAACACCACATCAATTATTTAGTTCTCTCTCGTTTAGGAACCCAACAATATTAAATGTTTTTAAACATGGCAAGAGATGAAGCATAAGAAAACTACCTATCTAGACAAGTTTAAATGAGGCCGGATATAACAAACAACAATTCCGGAAAATCCTCATATGCATATTATGAATTTGGTACTGTTCTGCCCTAAACCATATTTTAGAGTTTTTAAACATGCAAAGTAAAGCCACCATGTTAAACTAGGCATTTTTTACCCCACTTACATATAAAGTTTATTAAATTTGGAGCTACGGTTAATTAGTTATGAATTAAAGCATTTTAACATGGCAATATGAAAATTTAAACAAACAACATTTTTAACATTTTTAACATGGATGAAGGCAGCATATTATGAAACTAGACGAAATTCTAAGCAAGTTGAATATATAATTTATTTAGATCCGATGCACGGTTGGTGAGTTATGATATGCATGATGTTGGAGGGCTTTTCTGTAAAACAGACATTCCTGTGGGTAATAGATAAATTCGCAGTAGGAAAAAAACACATCGAGCCGTATCTAGCTGGCCCAACAATGGAAAAAAAGGAGGGCGCTTGGGGCTGCTCACCCATGGGCCTCGGCCCGGTTGGGAAGGCGGCCCGCGGGAGGACGCGGTTGCTGGGTCCGCGGAGGAGCAGGCTGGGCCTTTGGGAGACACGGCCCAGGCGCGGGTAGATGCGGATCGAACAAGGCGACTGGTCAACACGAGCATTGCCCATTACACTCCGTCGCTCGAAGCAGAGGATGCAGACCCGATGGCTGGCCGGCGGCGCTAGGGCTGGGACTCGAGGCCAGCCGACAATGAGGCACGACGGCTCAAACACGGGGATGGTGCGGATGCAGCCAGATCCGTCCGGAATGGCAAGGAGAGGCGGATGGTCGCGGAGGCGCGAGCGATGACAGGCTCGGGGTCGAGAGGATAAGAGGACGAGCGTGTGGCAAAGGAACTTGTCGCGCTGGTCACGTCGGACCAGAGTGACAACGGCGGGCCTTCAATGGGGATGGGGCAGACGAGGCTGGAGGAGGTCGTGGCGGAGCGGTTCCCGGCGTTTGTGGTTGGACTTGGTGGCACCCATCCATGGCAGCTCAAGGTCGTCGGTCGTGGCTGGTTTCTGGGAGACAGAGAGATCCATATGAGAGAGATAAGAACGGGAAAGGAGGAAGGGAAGGAGAAGGCGCGAAGGGGTCCTGGCCTGATGGATGAGGGCGACGCCGTGGTGGTTGAGGTCGTCGGCGGCGACGGGGCTGACGAGGACGAGGGTTGTGGCTGCATGGGATTTTTGGTGGCGCGGAAATCATGGGAGGCGGTCGGAGGCTCTAGTTGGAGGGAGGTGGATCGGGATGGATGGTGGTTGGCTCGGTGAGGAAGCGGAGGAGACCAGGTGGGCTGGCGGTGGTGGGCGGAATGGACGGATGGGACATCCTAGGATTAGGGTTAGGCTCATATATAGGTAGGGGTTAGGTTAGGGGCTATCGAGTCCCTCTGATCGAAATCAGACGGTCAGGAAAAATAGGCTAGGGAGACCAAAAAGAAAAACAGAGATGTTTTATAGATGTTAGGGGATGATCCGGACCCATCAGTGATGACTGCCCGGGTCGGGTTCGAGGAAGTTTCGAACGCGCGAGAGGGGTCTAGGCACTGTGCAAAGAGGGTTAGGCGGACGGGGTCAAGTGTGTGGTTTGGCTGAGAAGAGAGAGAGAGAAGAGGGAGGCCCGGCGGTAGTTTAGGGGACCGAAACATCCGACGAAAGACCGGCTATAATGCCGCTATAGTTAACCGTCGGGGGGGTCAAATGGACTCCGAATGCGATTAAACTTGGCAGGCGATCTACTGACAACATAACAACACCGCATGCCAACTTTCAACCCATTCCAAGAATATTTTCCGGCCACCTATAAAATTATATTTCGGACGTGCCACGGGCGCGTGCAGGTGTGTCTAGGCTCAGAACGGACAACAGAGACAACTGGGAGACCCGGACGAATGCAAGTTTTGAAAACATGCAGATGCAATGCGGATGATGACATGGAAAGTTGCAAGACGCAAGCGAATGACAAGGCAACAACAGCGAATAACTGGAAGACACCTGGCGCATCGGTCTCGGGGCATTACAACACTCCACCAGTACAAGAGGATCTTGTCCCAAGATCTAGGATGGCACCGGAGAGAAGCGGAAGAGGAAGAGAAAAGGTAAAACTAAGTTGCTTCTTTGATAAACGAGTGAAACCAAAGAACCTTGCGAGGTTGGACAAATTGAAAGAAAGAAAACAACAAATATGAATGATACGTCCATTTTGCATCATGCTTTTTTATATCGATATTTATTGCATTATGGGCTGTTATTACACATTATGTCACAATACTTATACCTATTCTCTCTTATTTTACAAGGTTTACATAAAGAGGGAGAATGCCGACAGCTGGGATTCTGGGCTGGAAACGGAGAAAATATTAGAGACCTATTCTGCACAGCTTCAAAAGTCCTGAAACTTCACGGAAGACATTTTCAGAATATATGAAAAATACTGAGCGCAAGAAGATCACCAGGGGGGCCACACCCTGCCCACGAGGGTGGGGGGCGCGCCCCCCTACCTCGTGGGCCCCCTAGTGGCCCTCCGATGGCCATCTTCTGCTATATGGAGTCTTTCGATGAGGAAAAAATCATAAGTCATCTCCTCGGACGAAACTCCGCCGCCACAAGGCGGAACCTTGGCGGATCCAATCTAGGGCTCCGACAAAGCTGTTCTGCCAGGGAAACTTCCCTCCGGGAGGGGGAAATCATCGCCATCGTCATCACCAACGCTCCTCTCATCGGGAGAGGGCAATCTCCATCAACATCTTCACCAGCACCATCTCCTCTCAAAACCCTAGTTCATCTCTTATATCCAATTCTTGTCTCCAAGTCCGGGATTGGTACTTGCGGGTTGCTAGTAGTGGTAATTACTCCTTGTAGTTGATGCTAGTTGGTTTATTTGGTGGAAGATCATATGTTCAGATCCTATAGGCATATTAATACCCCTCTGATTATGAACATGATTATGCTTTGTGAGTAGTTATGTTTGTTCCTGAGGACATGGGAGAAGTCTTGCTATTAGTAGTCATGTGAATTTGGTATTCGTTCGATATTTTGATGAGATGTATATTGTCTCTCCTCTAGTGGTGTTATGTGAATGTCGACTACATAACACTTCACCATTATTTGGGCCTAGAGGAATGCATTGGGAAGTAATAAGTAGATGATGGTTTGCTAGAGTGACAGAAGCTTAAACCCTATTTTATGCGTTGCTTCGTAAGGGGCTGATTTGGATCCATATGTTTCATGCTATGGTTAGGTTTACCTTAATACTTTTGTTGTAGTTGCGGATTCTTGCAATAGAGGTTAATCATAAGTGGGATGCATGTCCATGTAAGGACAGTACCCAAGCATCGGTCCACCCACATACCAAATTATCAAAGTACCGAACGCGAATCATATGAATGTGATGAAAACTAGCTTGACGATATTCCCATGTGTCCTCGGGAGCACTTTTCTCTATATAAGAGTTTGTCCAGGCTTGTCCTTGCTACAAAAAGGATTGGGCCACCTTTCTGCACTTTATTTACTTTTGTTACTTGTTGCTCGTTACAAATTATCCTATCACAAAACTGTCTGTTACCACTTATTTCAGTACTTGCAGAGAATACCTTGCTAGAAACCGCTTATCATTTCCTTCTGCTCCTCGTTGGGTTCGACACTCTTACTTATCGAAAGGACTATGATTGATCCCCTATACTTGTGGGTCATCAAGACACTTTTCTGGCGCCGTTACCGGGGAGTGAAGCGCCTTTGATAGGTGGAATTTGGTAAGGAAAATTTATATAGTGTGCTGAAATTTACTGTCACTTGTTACTATGGAAAGTAATCCTCTGAGGGGCTTGTTCAGGGTATCTTCACGCCGACCAGTAGAGCAAAGAGTTGCTCCTCAACCTACTGAACCTACTGAAAATGAAAATGTCTGCTTTGAAATTCCTTCGGGTATGATAGAAAAATTGCTAGCTAATCCTTTTGCAGGAGACGGAACAACGCCTCCTGATGAGCACCTAATATATGTGGATGAACTTTGTGGATTATTTAAGCTTGCAGGTGTACCCGAAGATGTTATTAAGAAGAAGGTCTTCCCTTTATCTTTGAAGGAAGATGCATTGACATGGTATAGGCTATGTTATGATACAGGGTCATGGAACTACAAACGATTGAAATTGGAATTTCATCAGAAGTTTTATCCTATGCATCTTGTTCATCGTGATCGCAATTATATATATAATTTTTGGCCTCGCGAAGGAGAAAGAATTGCCCAAGCTTGGGGGAGGCTTAAATCAATGTTATATTCATGACCCAATCATGAGCTCTCAAGAGAGATGATTATGCAAAATTTATATGCTCGACTCTCTGATAACAATCGCACCATGCTCGATACTTCTTGTGGTGGCTCTTTTATGACGAAGACTATTGAATTCAAATAGGATTTATTGGAAATAATTAAACACAACTTTGAAGATTGGGACCTCGACGAAGGTAAGGAGTTAGGTATGACACCTAAGTTTGATTGTGTTAAATCTTTTGTGGATACCGATGTTTTCCGTAAATTTAGCACTAAATATGGACTTGACTCTGAGATAGTAACCTCTTTCTGTGAATCTTTTGCTACTTATGTTGATCTCCCCAAGGAGAAGTGGTTTAAATATCATCCTCCCATAGAAGTTAAAGTAGCTGCACCTATTAAAGTTGAAGAAAAGACTATCACTTATAATGATCCTATTGTTCCTACTTCTTATGTTGAGAAACCACCTTTCCCTGTTAGGATAAAGGATCATGCTAAAGCTTCAACTGTGGTTCGTAAAAGCAATATTAGAACATATACACCTCCTGAGCAAGTTAAAGTTGAACCTAATATAGCTATTGTTAAAGATCACTTGCCTGATAATATTGATGGGCATGTTATTTATTTCTGTGATGAAACTGCTAGAATTGTTAAATCTTGTGCTAAATATAAACCTAGACCTGTGGTAGGCATGCATGTTATTTCTGTTAAAATAGGAGATCATTGTTATCATGGCTTATGTGATATGGGTGCCAGTGCTAGTGCAATACCTATTGACCTATATAGAGAAATTATGCATGATATTGCACCTGATGAGTTAGAAGATATTGATGTCACAATTAAACTTGCCAATAGAGATACTATTTCACCAATGGGAATTGTTAGAGATGTTGAAGTCTTGTGTGGGAAAACTAAATACCCTGCTGATTTTCTTGTTCTTGGTTCCCCACAAGATAGCTTTTGTCCCATTATATTTGGTACACCCTTCTTAAACACTGTTAATGCTAACATAGATTGCGAAAAGGATGTTGTTACTATCGGTTTAGATGATTTGTCTCACGAATTTAATTTCTCTAAATTTAGTAGACAACACCGTGAAGAATAATTACCTAGTAAGGATGAAATTATTGGTCTTGCTTCTATTGCCGTACCTCCTAGTGATCCTTTAGAACAATATTTGCTAGACCATGAAAATGATATGTTTATGAATGAAAGAAGGGAAATAGATGAAGTATTCTTTAAACAGGAACCTATTCTGAAACACAATTTGCCTGTTGAGATCCTAGGGGATCCTCCTCCACCCAAGGGTGATCCCGTGTTTGAGCTTAAACCGTTGCCTGATACTCTTAAATATGCTTATCTTGATGAGAAAAAGATATATCCTGTTATTATTAGTGCTAACCTTTCAGAGCATGAGGAAGAGAGATTATTGAAAACTCTGAAGAAGCACTGTGCTGCTATTGGGTATACTCTTGATGATCTTAAGGGCATTAGTCCCACTCTATGTCAACATAAAATAAATTTGGAAGAAGATGCTAAACCAGTTCATGATCATCAACAACGGCTGAATCCTAAAATGAAAGAAGTGGTAAGAAAGGAAATACTAAAGCTCCTTGAGGCATGTATAGTCTATCCCGTTGCTGATAGTCAGTGGGTAAGTCTTGTCCATTGTGTCCCTAAGAAGGGAGGTATTACTGTCGTTCCTAATGATAAAGATGAATTGATTCCTCAAAGAATTATTACAGGTTATAGGATGGTAATTGATTTCCGCAAATTAAATAAGGCCACTAAAAAGGATCATTACCCCTTACCTTTTATCGATCAAATGCTAGAAAGATTATCCAAACATACACATTTCTGCTTTCTAGATGGTTATTCTGGTTTCTCTCAAATACCTGTGTCAGCCAAGGATCAATCAAAGACTACTTTTACTTGCCCTTTTGGTACTTTAGCTTATAGACGTATGCCTTTTGGTTTATGTAATGCACCTGCTACCTTTCAAAGATGCATGATGGCTATATTCTCTGACTTTTGTGAAAAGATTTGTGAGGTTTTCATGGATGATTTCTCCATCTATGGATCTTCTTTTGATGATTGCTTGAGCAACCTTGATCAAGTTTTGCAGAGATGTGAAGAAACTAATCTTGTCTTGAATTGGGAAAAGTGCCACTTTATGGTTAATGAAGGTATTTTCTTGGGGCATAAAGTTTCTGAAAGAGGTATTGAAGTTGATAAAGCGAAGGTTGATTCTATTGAAAAGATGCCATGCCCCAAGGACATCAAAGGTATAAGAAGTTTACTTGGTCACGCCGGATTTTATAGGAGGTTCATTAAGGACTTCTCAAAAATTTCTCGGTCTCTGACTAATTTATTACAAAAAGATATACCATTTGTCTTTGATGATGATTGTGTAGAAGCATTTGAAATACTTAAGAAAGCATTGATCTCTGCACCTATTGTTCAACCACCTGATTGGAATTTTCCCTTTGAAATTATGTGTGATGCTAGTGATTATGCTATAGGTGCTGTTCTAGGGCAAAGAGTTGATAAGAAATTAAACGTTATTCAATATGCTAGTAAAACCCTAGACAATGCTCAAAGAAATTATGCTACTACTGAAAAATAATTCTTAGAAGTTGTATTTGCTTGTGATAAGTTCAGACATTATATTGTTGATTCTAAAGTAACTATTCACACTGATCATGCTGCTATTAAATATCTTATGGAAAAGAAAGATGCTAAACCTAGACTTATTAGATGGGTTCTCTTGCTACAAGAATTTGACTTACATATTGTTGATAGAAAGGGAGCAGAGAACCCCGTTGCAGACAACTTTTCTAGGTTAGAAAATGTGCTTGATGACCCACAACCTATTGATGATAGCTTTCCTGATGAGCAATTAAATGTCATAAATGCTTCTCATACTGCTCCATGGTATGCTGATTATGCTAATTACATTGTTGCCAAATTCATACTACCTAGTTTCACATACCAGCAAAAGAAAAAGTTCTTCTATGATTTGAGGCATTACTTTTGGGATGACCCACATCTTTATAAAAAAGGAGTAGATGGTGTTATTAGACGTTGTTTACCTGAGCATGAACAGGAACAGATCCTACGCAAGTGTCACTCCGAAGCTTATGGAGGACACCATGCTGGAGATAGAACTGCACAAAAGGTATTGCAATCTGGTTTTTATTGGCCTACTCTCTTCAAAGATGCCCGTAAGTTTGTCTTATCTTGTGATGAATGTCAAAGAATTGGTAATATTAGTAGACGTCAAGAAATGCTTATGAACTATTCACTCATTATTGAACCATTTGATGTTTGGGGCTTTGACTATATGGGACCTTTTCCTGCCTCTAATGGTTATACACATATTTTAGTTGCTGTTGATTACGTTACTAAGTGGGTAGAAGCTATTCCAACTAGTAGTGCTGATCATAACACTTCTATTAAAATGCTTAAAGAAGTTATTTTTCCAAGATTTGGAGTCCGTAGATATTTAATGACTGATGGTGGTTCACATTTTATTCATGGTGCTTTCCGTAAAATGCTTGCTAAGTATGATGTTAATCATAGAATTGCATCCCCTTATCACCCTCAGTCTAGTGGTCAATTAGAATTGAGTAATAGAGAGCTCAAATTAATTTTGCAAAAGACTATTAATAGTTCTAGAAAGAATTGGTCCAAGATACTTGATGATGCATTATGGGCCTATAGAACTGCATATAAAAATCCTATGGGTATGTCTCCGTATAAAATGATTTATGGGAAAGCATGTCACTTACCTCTCGAACTAGAACACCAAGAATATTGGGCTATTAAAGAGCTCAATTATGATTTTAAACTTGCCGGTGAGAAGAGGTTATTTGATATTAGCTCACTCGATGGATGTAGAACCCAAGCCTACGAAAATGCAAGTTGTCTAAAGAAAAAGTTAAAAGATGGCATGATAAAAGGATACAAAAGCGTGAGTTTAATGTAGATGATTATGTATTGCTATACAACTCTCGTTTAAGATTTTTTACAGGAAAGCTTCTCTCTAAATGGGAAGGTCCTTACGTTATCGAGGAGGTCTATCGTTCCGGTGCCATAAAAATTAACAACTTCGAAGGCACAAATCCGAAGGTGGTGAACGGTCAAAGAATCAAACATTATATCTCAGGTAACCCCATAAATGTTGAAACCAATGTTATTGAAATCTTAACCCCAGAGGAATACATAAGGGACACTTTCGGAATGTTCCAGGCTCCGAAAAGGAATAGGTATGTGGTACGGTAAGTAAACCGACTCCAAAACAGCTTTTAAGGCAATATTTCTCCGTTTTGGAATATTTAGAAAAATAGAAAAATAAGAAGCAGTCCGGGAAGGACACGAGGCCTCCACGAGGGTGGAGGGCGCCCCCTACCATACTGGGCGCGCCCCTACCTCGTGGGCACCTCGTGCGCTTTCCGGACTCCGTTTTCTTACACGACACGTAATTTGGTCGATAAAAATTCATTATATAATCTCCCGGAGGTTTTGACTCCCGTATCACGCAAAAATCTCCTGTCTTTGTTTCGGGCTATTTTTCTGACAGATCCAGGACGTCATGTCGTCTTCAAGTGCCCCCAAGGACCAGTTCTTCGACAAGGTCATCAACCCCAACCTCGCGGAGGTGCTGCAACACCCTCAAACCATTGAGATGCGTGAGGGGTTGTTGCACATCCACAATGTTGAGGGACCAAGGAAGACCGGAAGCACGGAGGCAAGGCTCGAGGCATTAGAGCAAGAGGTTTTCAAGTGTCAGGAGATGGTGGAGCGTGGACTCGATTCCAATCACATTATGATCACGGAGTTCACCAACAACCACAAGCTGGACGTCAGGGACATTGGGGAGGCCATCTTCAAGCTTCATGAGAAAATCGAGCACCTCCAAGCCCAGATCTATGACCTGCAAAATCAAACTGTGAGTATGAATATAGATTCAAGAGGATGAGTTTGGCTACAGATTTGAGGTTTCAGGAGACTCGATCATCCTTCTATGATGGTGAGCCTATGCCTTGGAAGAAGGACGACAGGCCTACGCCATCAACAAAACCTGTTGGAAATATGCCCTAGAGGCAATAATAAATTGGTTATTATTATATTTCCTTGTTCATGATAATCGTTTATTATCCATGCTAGAATTGTATTGATAGGTAACTCAGATACATGTGTGGATACATAGACAACACCATGTCCCTAGTAAGCCTCTAGTTGACTAGCTCGTTGATCAATAGATGGTTATGGTTTCCTGACCATGGACATTGGATGTCGTTGATAACGGGATCACATCATTAGGAGAATGATGTGATGGACAAGACCCAATCCTAATCCTAGCACAAGATCATGTAGTTCGTATGCTAAAGCTTTTCTAAATGTCAAGTATCATTTCCTTAGACCATGAGATTGTGCAACTCCCGGATACCGTAGGAGTGCTTTGGGTGTGCCAAATGTCACAACGTAACTGGGTGGCTATAAAGGTACACTACATGTATCTCCGAAAGTGTCTGTTGGGTTGGCACGAATCGAGACTGGGATTTGTCACTCCGTGTAAACGGAGAGGTATCTCTGGGCCCACTCGGTAGGACATCATCATAATGTGCACAATGTGATCAAGGAGTTGATCACGGGATGATGTGTTACAGAACGAGTAAAGAGACTTGCCGGTAACGAGATTGAACAAGGTATCGGGATACCAACGATCGAATTTCGGGCAAGTATCGTACCGCTAGACAAAGGGAATTGTATACGGGATTGATTAAGTCCTTGACATCGTGGTTCATCCAATGAGATCATCGTGGAGCATGTGGGAGCCAACATGGGTATCCAGATCCCACTGTTCGTTATTGACCGGAGAGGTGTCTCGGTCATGTCTGCATGTTTCCCGAACCCGTAGGGTCTACACACTTAAGGTTCGATGACGCTAGGGTTATAGGGAAAGTATGTACGCAGTTACCGAATGTTGTTCGGAGTCCCGGATGAGATCCCGGACGTCACGAGGATTACCGGAATGGTCCGGAGGTAAAGATTGATATATAGGAAGTATGGTTTTGGCCACCGGAAGTGTTCCGGGCATCACCGGTAGTGTACCGGGACTACCGGAGGGGTCCGGGGGTCCACCAGGTGGGGCCACCAGCCCCGGAGGCCTACATGGGCCAATAGTGGGAAGGGACCAGCCCCTAGGTGGGCTAGGGCGCCTCCCACCAAGGCCCAAGGCCCCTCCAAGAGGGGAAGGGGGCAAACCCTAGGGCAGATGGGCGCTAAGGCCCACCCCAGGTGGGCCTCCCCCTCTCCCCCTTGTGGCCGCCACCCATATGGGATCTGGGGGCTGCCGCCACCCCTAGGGAGGGAACCCTAGGTGGGGGCGCAGCCCCTCTCCTTCCCCTATATATACTTGAGGTTTGGGGCTGCCCAACATATGTGATTTGCTCTCCCTGTTGGCGCAGCCCTACCCCTCTCCCTCCTCGTCTCTCGTAGTGCTTGTCGAAGCCCTGCTGGAGTCCCGCGCTCCTCCACCACCACCACGCCGTCGTGCTGCTGCTGGATGGAGTCTTCCCCAACCTCTCCTTCTCCCCTTGCTGGATCAAGGCGTAGGAGACGTCACCGTGTTGTACGTGTGTTGAACACGGAGGTGCCATCCGTTCGGCACTAGGATCATCGGTGATTTGGATCACGACGATTACGACTCCATCAACCCCGTTCACTTGAACGCTTCCGCTTAGCGATCTACAAGGGTATGTAGATGCACTCTCCTTCCCTTCGTTGCTAGATTACTCCATAGATTGATCTTGGTGATGCGTAGAAAATTTTGAATTTCTGCTACATTCCCCAACAGTGGCATCATGAGCTAGGTCTATGCGTAGTTATTATGCACGAGTAGAACACAAAGTAGTTGTGGGCGTCGATATTGTCAATTATCTTGCTGTTACTAGTCTTATCTTAATTCGGCGGCATCGTGGGATGAAGCGGCCCGGACCAACCTTACACGTACGCTTATGTGAGACCGATTCCAACGACTGACATGCACTAGTTGCATAAGGTGGCTGGCGGGTGTCTGTCTCTCCCACTTTAGTCGGATCGGATTCGGTGAACAGGGTCCTTATGAAGGGTAAATAGAAATTGGCAATTCACGTTGTGGTTTTGGCGTAGGTAAGAAACGTTCTTGCTAGAAACCTATAGCAGCCATGTAAAAACTTGCAACAACAATTAGAGGACGTCTAACTTGTTTTTGCAGCAAGTGTTTTGTGATGTGATATGGCCAAAGGATGTGATGAATGATATATATGTGATGTATGAGATCATGTTCTTGTAATAGGAATCACGACTTGCATGTCGATGAGTATGACAACCGGCAGGAGCCATAGGAGTTGTCTTTATTTTTTGTATGACCCGTGTGTCATTGAGAAACGCCATGTAAATTACTTTACTTTATTGCTAAACGTGTTAGCCATAGTAGTAGAAGTAATAGTTGGCGAGCAACTTCATGGAGACACGATGATGGAGATCATGGTGTCATGCCGGTGACAAGATGATCATGGAGCCCCAAGATGGAGATCAAAGGAGCTATATGATATTGGCCATATCATGTCACTATTATTTGATTGCATGTGATGTTTATCATGTTTTTGCATCTTGTTTACTTAGAATGACGGTAGTAAATAAGATGATCCCTCGTAATAATTTCAACAAAATGTTCCCCCTAACTGTGCACCGTTGCGACAGTTCGTTGTTTCGAAGCACCACGTGATGATCGGGTGCGATAGATTCCAACGTTCACATACAACGGGTGTAAGACAGATTTACACATGCAAACACTTAGGTTGACTTGACGAGCCTAGCATGTACAGACATGGCCTCGGAACACAGAAGACCAAAAGGTCGAACATGAGTCGTATAGAAGATACGATCAACATGAAGATGTTCACCGATGTTGAATAGTCCGTCTCACGTGATGATCGGAAATGGCCTAGTTGACTCGGATCATGTAATCACTTAGATGACTAGAGGGATGTCTATCTGAGTGGGAGTTCATAAGATGAACTTAATTGTCCTGAACATAGTCAAAAGGTCTTCGCAAATTATGTCGTGGCTCGCGCTTTAGTTCTACTGTTTAGATATGTTCCTAGAGAAAATTTAGTTGAAAGTTGATAGTAGCAATTATGCGGACTAGGTCCGTAAACTGAGGATTGTCCTAATTGCTTCATAGAAGGCTTATGTCCTTAATGCACCGCTTAGTGTGCCGAACCTCGAACGTCGTCTGTGGATGTTGCGAACATCTGACATACACATTTTGATAACTACGTGATAGTTCAGTTAAACGGTTTAGAGTTGAGGCACCGAAGACGTTTTGAAACGTCGCGAAACATATGAGATGTTTCGAGGGCTGAAATTGGGATTTCAGGCTCATGCCCATGTCAAGAGGTATAAGACCTCCGACGATTTTCTTAGCCTGCAAACTAAGGGAGAAAAGCTCAATTGTTGAGCTTGTGCTCAGATTGTCTGAGTACAACAATCATTTGAATCGAGTGGGAGTTGATCTTCCAGATGAGATAGTGATGTTTCTCCGAAGTCATTACCACCAAGCTGCTAGAGCTTCGTGATGAACTATAATATATCGGGGACATATATGATGATCCTTGAGATATTCGCGATGTTTGACACCACAAAAGTAGAAATCAAGAAGGAGCATCAATTGTTGATGGTTGGTGAAACCACTAGTTTCAAGAAGGGCAAGGGCAAGAAGGGATACTTCATGAAACGGCAAATCAGCTGCTGCTCTAGTGAGGAAACCCAAGTTTGAACCCAAACCCGAGACTAAGTGCTTCTGTAATAAGGGGAACAGCCACTGGAGCAGAATTACCCTAGATACTTGGTAGATGAGAAGGCTGGCAAGGTCGATAGAAGTATATTGGATATACATTGTGTTAATGTGTACTTTACTAGTACTCCTAGTAGCACCATGGTATTAGATATAGGTTCGGTTGCTAAGTGTTAGTAAACTTGAAATAAAAGGCTGCGGAGTAAACGGAGACTATCTAAAGGTGAGCTAGCGATATGTGTTGGAAGTTTTTCTCAAGCTTGATGTGATCAAGCATCGCACGCTCCCTCTACAATCAAGATTGGTGTTTGCATTGAGCATAGACGTGATTGAATTATGTCTATCGCATTACGGTTATTCATTTAAGGAGAATAATGGTTACTCTATTTATTTGAATAATACCTTCAATGGTCTTGCACCTAAAATGAATGGTTTATTGAATCTCGATCGTAGTGATACACATGTTCATGCCAAAAGATATAAGATAGTAATGATAGTACCACCTACTTGTGGCACTGCCACGTAAGTCATATCGGTATAAAACGCATGACGAAGCTCCATGTTGATGGATCTTTGGGCTCACTCGTTTTTGAAAAGTTTGAGACATGCGAACCATGTCTATTGGTGTATATGCATGAAGAAACTCCATGCAAATGGACCGTTTGGACTCACTTGATTTTGAATCACTTGAGACATGCAAATCATACCACATAGGCAAGATGACTGAAAGCCTCGTTTTCAGTAAAATGGAACTAGAAAGCAACTTGTTGGAAGTAATACATTTTGATGTGTGCAGTCCAATGAGTGCTGAGGCATGTAGTGGATATCGTTATGTTCTTACTTCACAGATGATTTGAGTAGATGTTGAGTATATTTACTTGATGAATCACGAGTCTGAATTATTGAAAGGTTCAAGTAATTTCAGGGTGAAGGTGAGAGATCGTCGTGACAAGAGGATAAAAATATCTATGATATGATCATAGAGATGAATATCTGAATTACGAGTTTGGCACAGAATTAAGACATTGTGGAAATTGTTTCAGAACTAATACAGCCTGAAACACCATAGTATGATGGTGTGTCCGAACATCATAACTGCACCCTATTGGATATGATGCATACCATGATGTCTCTTATCGAATTACCATGATAGTTTATGGGTTAGGCATTAGAGACAACCACATTCACTTTAAATAGGGCACCACGTAATTCCGATGAGATGACACCGTATGAACTATGGTTTAGAGAAACCTAAGCTGTCATTTCTTAAAAGTTTGGGGCTGCAACGCTTATGTGAAAAGTTTCAGGCTGACAAGCTCGAAACCAAAGCGGATAAATGCATCTTCATAGGACACCCAAAACAGTTGGGTGTACCTCCTGTCTCAGATCTGAAAGCAATAAGGGATTGTTTCTAGAATCAGGTCCTTTCCCGAGGAAAAGTTTCTCTCGAAAGAATTGAGTGGGAGGATGGTGGAGACTTGATGAGGTTATTGAACCGTCTCTTCAACTAGTGTGTGGCAGGGCACAGGGAGTTGTTCCTGCGGCACCTACACCAATTGAAGTGGAAGCTTATGATAGTGATCATGAAACTTCAGATCAAGTCACTACCAAACCTCGTGGGATAACAAGGATGTGTGCTACTTCAGAATGGTACGTAATCCTGTCTTGGAAGTCATGTTGCTAGAAAACAATGAACCTACGAGCTATGGAGAAGCGATGGTGGGCCTGGATTCCAAAATGGCTCGAGGCCATATAATCCGAGAGAGGATCCATATATGAAAACAAAGTGTAGACTTTGGAAGAACTACTTGATGGTCGTAAGGCTGTTAGGTACATATGGATTTTTAAAAGGAAGACGGACAATGATGGTAAGTATCACCATTAAGAAAGCTCGACTTGTCGTTAAGATGTTTTCCGACTAGTTCAAGGAGTTGACTACGATCAGACTTTCTCACTCGTAGCGATGCTAAGAGTCTGTTGGAATTATATTAGCGATTACTGCATTATTTATGAAATCTTGCAGATAGGATGTCAAAACATTGTTTCCTCAACGATTTTCTTGAGGAAAGGTTGTATGTGATACAAACAGAAGGTTTTGTCAATCCTGAAAGATGCTAACAAGTATGCAAAGCTCCAGCAATCCTTCTAAGGACTGGAGTAAGCATCTCGGAGTTGGAATGTATGCTTTGATGAGATTATCAAAGTTTTTGGGTGTATACAAAGTTTATGAGAAACTAGTATTTCCCTAGAAGTGAGTGGGAGCACTATAGAATTTCTGATGAGTATATGTTGACATATTGTTGATCAGAAATGACGTAGAATTTCTGGAAAGCATATAGGGTTATTTGGAAAGTGTTTTCAATGAAAAGCCTGGATTAAGCTACTTGAACATTGAGCATCAAGATCTATAAGGATAGATCAAAACACTTAATGGTACTTTCAAATGAGCACATACCTTGACATGATCTTGAAGGTGTTCAAGATGGATCAGTCAAAGAAGGAGTTCTTGCCTGAGTTGTAAGGTATGAAGTTAAGACTTAAAGCTCGACCGCAGCAGAAGAAAGAGGAAGGACGAAGGTCGTCCCCTATGCTTTTGTCATAGGCTCCATACGGTATGCCATGCTGAGTACCACACCTGATGTGTGCCTTGCCACATATTTGGCAAGAGGGTACAAAGGTGATCTAGGAGTAGATCACCAGATAGCGGTCTAAATTATCCTTAGAGGAATAAGGATATGTTTCTCGGTTATGGAGGTGATAAAGAGTTCGACGTAAAGAGTTACGTCGATGTAAGCTTAACACCTATCCGGATAGCTCTGAGTAGAGATACCGGATACGTATAATGGAGCAACAATTTAGAATAGCTCCAAGTAGAACAGTTATTTGAAATGGCTCCAAATGTAGCGTAGTAGTTGCATCTACAAGATGACATAGAAATTTGCGAAGTACATATGGATCTGAATGCTGCAGACCTGTTGACTGAACCCTCTCTCACAAGCATAACATGATCAAACCCAGAACTCTTGGGTGTTAGTCACATGGGGATGTGACCTTGAGTGTTAATCACATATCGATGTGAACTTGATTATTGACACTAGTGCAAGTGGGAGACTGTTGGAAATATGCCCTAGAGGCAATAATAAATTGGTTATTATTATATTTCCTTGTTCATGATAATCGTTTATTATCCATGCTAGAATTGTATTGATAGGAAACTCAGATACATGTGTGGATACATAGACAACACCATGTCCCTAGTAAGCCTCTAGTTGACTAGCTCGTTGATCAATAGATGGTTACGGTTTCCTGACCATGGACATTGGATGTCGTTGATAACGGGATCACATCATTAGGAGAATGATGTGATGGACAAGACCCAATCCTAAGCCTAGCACAAGATCATGTAGTTCGTATGCTAAAGCTTTTCTAAATGTCAAGTATCATTTCCTTAGACCATGAGATTGTGCAACTCCCAGATACCGTAGGAGTGCTTTGGGTGTGCCAAACGTCACAACGTAACTGGGTGGCTATAAAGGTACACTACAGGTATCTCCGAAAGTGTCTGTTGGGTTGGCACGAATCGAGACTGGGATTTGTCACTCCGTGTAAACGGAGAGGTATCTCTGGGCCCACTCGGTAGGACATCATCATAATGTGCACAATGTGATCAAGGAGTTGATCACGGGATGATGTGTTACGGAACGAGTAAAGAGACTTGCCGGTAACGAGATTGAACAAGGTATCAGGATACCGACGATCGAATCTCGGGCAAGTATCGTACCGCTAGACAAAGGGAATTGTATACGGGATTGATTAAGTCCTTGACATCGTGGTTCATCTGATGAGATCATCGTGGAGCATGTGAGAGCCAACATGGGTATCCAGATCCCGCTGTTGGTAATTGACCGGAGAGGTGTCTCGGTCATGTCTGCATGTTTCCCGAACCCGTAGGGTCTACACACTTAAGGTTCAATGACGCTAGGGTTATAGGGAAAGTATGTATGCGGTTACCGAATGTTGTTCGGAGTCCCGGATGAGATCCCAGACGTCACGAGGATTACCGGAATGGTCCGGAGGTAAAGATTGATATATAGGAAGTATGGTTTTGGCCACCGGAAGTGTTCCGGGCATCACCGGTAGTGTACCGGGACCACCGGAGGGGTCCGGGGGTCCACCAGGTGGGGCCACCAGCCCCGGAGGCCTACATGGGCCAATAGTGGGAAGGGACCAGCCCCTAGGTGGGCTGGGGCGCCTCCCACCAAGGCCCAAGGCGCCTCCAAGAGGGGAAGGGGGCAAACCCTAGGGAAGATGGGCCCTAAGGCCCACCCCAGGTGCGCCTCCCCCTCTCCCCCTTGTGGCCGCCACCCAGATGGGATCTGGGGGCTGCCGCCACCCCTAGGGAGGGAACCCTAGGTGGGGGCGCAGCCCCTCTCCTTCCCCTATATATACTTGAGGTTTGGGGCTGCCCAACATATGTGATTTGCTCTCCCTGTTGGCGCAGCCCTACCCCTCTCCCTCCTCGTCTCTCGTAGTGCTTGGCGAAGCCCTGCTGGAGTCCCGCGCTCCTCCACCACCACCACGCCATCGTGCTGCTGCTGGATGGAGTCTTCCCCAACCTCTCCTTCTCCCCTTGCTGGATCAAGGCGTAGGAGACGTCACCGTGCTATGCGTGTGTTGAACACGGAGGTGCCGTCCGTTCGGCACTAGGATCATCGGTGATTTGGATCACGACGAGTATGACTCCATCAACCCCGTTCACTTGAACGCTTCCGCTTAGCGATCTACAAGGGCATGTAGATGCACTCTCCTTCCCTTCGTTGCTTGATTACTCCATAGATTGATCTTGGTGATGCGTAGAAAATTTTGAATTTCTGCTACGTTCCCCAACAAAACCATCACCTTCTCCACCAACAAAGAAGAATTGAGTATCTGGTATGTGCACTCCCCTTGGCAACTGCCAAGCTTGGGGTAGTGCCCCGGTATTGTATCACCATCACTTTTATCTTTACCATTTTTCTTAATTCGATCCTTTTGGTAATAACTTGATCTAGTAGAATAAAGTTTATGACAGCATCTAGTTTTGAGTTTTGCTTTATGATCCCTCTATGTAATCGAGTCCGTGAGCTATATATAATAAAGATTAGTGTTGATTCAAGGGCTTGATTATTTTGCCATGATCCTAAGTGAATAAAAGAAAAGAGAAATAAATAAAAAAGGAAACAAAGAGATCATATGGATCTTATGGAGAGTAATGAGCTCACATAGAAAAAGTATGATGAATAAAAGTTGTTGAGAGTTGACAAACATAGTTTTGGCCATCGTTGCAATTAATAGGAAGTAATAAAGAAAGAGAGGTCTTCACATATAAATATACTATCTTGGACATCTTTTATGATTGTGAGCACTCATTAAAATATGACATGCTAAAGAGTTGACGTTGGACAAGGAAGACAACGTAATGGTTATGTTTTCTTACATCTGAGATAAATTATATTGTCATGGATCATCCAACATGGTTGAGCTTGCCTTTCCCCCTCATGCTAGCCAAATTCATCGCACCAAGTAGAGATACTACTTGTGCTTCCAAATACCCTTAAACCAGTTTTGCCATGAGAGTCCACCATACCTACCTATGGATTGAGTAAGATCCTCCAAGTAAGTTGTCATCGGTGCAAGCAATAAAAATTGCTCTCTAAATATGTATGACTTATTAGTGTGGGAGAAAATAAGCTTTATACGATCGTGTGATATCGAAGAAATAAAAGCGACAGACTGCATAATAAAGGTCCATATCACTAGTGGCAATATAAAGTGACGTTCTTTCGCATTAAGATTTTGTGCATCCAACCATGAAAGCGCATGAAAACCTCTGCTTCCCTCTGTGAAGGGCCTATCTTTTACTTTTATCTCCTACCTTGCATAAGAGTCATGGTGATCTTCACCCTTCCTTTTTACATTTTATCCTTTGGCAAGCACAGTATGTTGGAAAGATCCTGGTATATATGGCTAATTGGATGTGAGTTTTCATGAACTATTATTGTTGACATTACCCTTGAGGTAAAACGTTGGGAGGCAAAACTATAAGCCCCTATCTTTCTCTGTGTCCGATTAAAACTCCATACCCATAAGTATTGCGTGAGTGTCAGCAATTGTGAAAGACTATATGATAGTTGAGTATGTGGACTTGCTGAAAAGCTCTTATATATTGACTCTTTCCTATGTTATGATAAATTACAATTGCTCCGATGACTAAGATTATAGTTTGTTAGTTTTCAATGAAGTTTACGATTCATACGTGAAATTGTGATTGAATTATCACTCTAGCATAAGAAATCATATGACAAGAACTATATAAGTTGTTGTTCTAAGAATGATCATGATGCCCTCATGTCCGTATTTTATTTTTATCGACACCTCAATCTCTAAACATGTGGACATATTTTTTGATTTCGGCTTTCGCTTGAGGACAAGTGAGGTCTAAGATTGGGGGAGTTGATACGTCCATTTTGCATCATGCTTTTATATCGATATTTATTGCATTATGGGCTGTTATTACACATTATGTCACAATACTTATGCCTATTCTCTCTTATTTTACAAGGTTTACATAAAGAGGGAGAATACCGGCAGCTACAATTCTGGGCTGGAAAAGGAGCAAATATTAGAGACCTATTCTACACAGCTCCAAAAGTCCTGAAACTTCACGAAATACGTTTTCAGAATATATAAAAAATACTGAGCGCAAGAAGTTCACCAGGGGGGCCACACCCTGCCCACGAGGGTGGGGGCGCGCCCTACCCCCTGGGCGCCCCCTACCTCATGGCCCCCCTGGTGGCCCTCCGATGGACATCTTCTGCTATATGGAGTCTTTTGATGAGGAAAAAATCATAAGCCATCTCCTCGGACAAAACTCCGCCGCCATGAGGCGAAACCTTGGCGGATCCAATCTAGGCCTCTGACAGAGCTATTCTGCCAGGGAAACTTCCCTCCGGGAGGGGGAAATCATCACCATCGTTATCACCAACGCTCCTCTCATCGAGAGAGAGGGCAATCTCCATCAACATCTTCACCAGCACCATCTCCTCTCAAAACCCTAGTTCATCTCTTGTATCCAATTCTTGTCTCCAAGTCTGGGATTGGTACTTGCGGGTTGCTAGTAGTGTTAATTACTCCTTGTAGTTGATGCTAGTTGGTTTATTTGGTGGAAGATCATATGTTCAGATCCTATATGCATATTAATACCCCTCTGATTATGAACATGATTATGCTTTGTGAGTAGTTACGTTTGTTCCTGAGGACATGGGAGAAGTCTTGCTATTAGTAGTCATGTGAATTTGGTATTCATTCGATATTTTGATGAGATGTATGTTGTCTCTCCTCTAGTGGTGTTATGTGAACGTCGACTACATAACACTTCACCATTATTTGGGCCTAGAGGAAGGCATTGGGAAGTAATAAGTAGATGATGGGTTGCTAGAGTGACAAAAGCTTAAACCCTAGTTTATGCATTGCTTCATAAGGGGCTGATTTGTATCCATATGTTTCATGCTATGGTTAGGTTTACCTTAATACTTTTGTTGTAGTTGCGGATGCTTGCAATAGAGGTTAATCGTAAGTGGGATGCTTGTCCAAGTAAGGACAGTACCCAACACCGGTCCACCCACATACCAAATTATCAAAGAACCGAACACGAATCATATGAACATGATGAAAACTAGCTTGACGATATTCCCATGTGTCCTCGGGAGTGCTTTTCTCTATATAAGAGTTTGTCCAGGCTTGTCCTTTGCTACAAAAAGGATTGGGCACCTTGCTGGACTTTATTTACTTTTGTTACTTGTTGCTCGTTACAAATTATCCTATCACAAAACTATCTGTTACCACTTATTTCAGTACTTGCAGAGAATACCTTGCTGGAAACCACTTATCATTTCCTTCTGCTCCTTGTTGAATTCGACACTCTTACTTATCGAAAGGACTACGATTGATCCCCTATACTTGTGGGTCATCAATGAACAAAGTTGAAACTCCGTTGGAAAAGAGGAAACACGGAACATTACTAGAACCTTGTAGGTTGAAATACATAAGAAAAGGGTTTCAATGGACAAGAAGTACATGCAAGCACTCCGGTTGAAACGAGATGTACAAGGAACAATAAAGATCAATTATGACAACACTCTGCTTGGAAATGGAAGGCATAGAATATGAACTTGACAAGATGAGAGGATACTTGACGAAATCAACAACACACGGCCTCCGGAACTATTGAAAGAATGGCACAAGGGGTAAGTAAGATTTCAGACAGCACTCTGGTTGAGAAGGGAGGCAAACTTGACGGAATGGGAAGAAATTGAAAAGAGGGCACGACACTCCGGTCGAATGGATAAGCAAAAGAAAGAACATGATCTTTGCCCCAAAAAAATGGGATGATGGGTCGAAGCGTGCAACGTCACAATGCCTCTGGAACAAAAGATAGAACGGATTGAAAGTAACGAAGAAGAAAACAACATCTTCTACCTCGAATGAATTTGAGAGAGCATCCTTAAAAGAAGGATTGAACAAAGTTGTTGAAAAAAATCAACAACAAAAGAACAAGCTTATTGTGGTCTTATGGAAAACGTGTCAAAATTATGAGGTGACAACCGGCCACTAACGGAAAACAATTGATTGCTTGAGAGCAATGAAGAGGTGAAAACTCCTTTCACCGCGAGAATAGGAGGAAACTTGGATTATCATAGACACCACAATAAGCAACATTCCTTATGGAAGGCTTTAGGTGAAATATAACCCAAGATCACTCCAACGAAGAGATTGATGGATTTAAAATACCTCATTCTTGACAACATGTGAATCATGAAACATAAACTCAAATTATCAAGAATGACATAACACCACCTCAAATGATACAGTAGAAAGAATTGCACTTCGGAATTCAAGAAGAGGAATACTTGATCTCCTCAAAACAAAACATGTGTTTTGCACCATGTTTAATTTTGAGTATATAGCTTTGGCGGATCATAACTCCGAGAGAAATCTTGAAGAACAATTGAAGAATGAAAAGAATCCTTGACGAACCACCATGTAGAGCCTCCAAGAAGAACTCCGGTAACAAAAGGATGGTCAAACAAAAGGAAAGAGAAGTTGAAAACACAAGGTGAGGCCTTGCGATGATTTAGATGGAGTTTCGCGATGAGATAATGCGGAAAAACATGGAACTCCAGAAAAGAAAGATGAAAAAGTGAGATCAAGAATTTTGATGAACCTTCGGAATAAGAAATTGGATTCAGTCGATGAAACAAGAATAAGAATTACATTATGCTTATCCTTCATCAACTTAAATTGATGACAAGCAACGGATTTGGCATACCACTTATTCTCGTAGAAAGGATTAAGAGAGATATAGCGCGAACTTAATGGACCACCGGCAGGATTTAACCAATGAATAAATTGATATGATAAAGAAGGAAGAGAAAAGTTGAACGAACCACCGTAATATTTGAAAAAGAGCGAAGCAAAGGTAGAATTCATCGGGAAGAACTAGAAATGAATGAAAATACTTGAGGGAATTTAGATACATGAGAACAAAGAGATCAAGAACTGATTAGAGGATATTTGAATGATGCACCGGTAAGATTGGGGAAAGAGAGATGAATGCTGAGAATGAATAATTCTGAGATGAAGGGCTCCGGAGAATCAAATTGAAAAGACTCCTGGATTGCTCCGAATGGTTGAAAAGAATTCTCACAATCGAAAACAATTATGAGAGGATGGCATCAAGCTTGAACCATGAATCTTTGAGAGAACGGATAAGATTTGGAGGAAAACTCTTCTTTGGTCTTCAAACTCAGAGAATGATGGCAAGAAACACCATCAAGAATTGCTGAGACACTCCGGAATGATTAAAAGAGGAGAGGTTGAGCCAAAGATGAAAAAAAATTGAAAGGTCTTGGAGAAAGACATTTGACTGATGATAATTCATTCTCACGTAAAACTTTGAAATGAATTTGAGAATAATTCCGGAAAAATTAGAAGAGCCAGGTAAGATCCTGGGAAAAGACCTGTGGGTTAGGGACCACTCAAGAGAAACACCATTGAAAAGCTTGCTTGAAAAGAGAGATTGCACCGGTTGAATTAAATGCCTCGAAACAGATAACAACCTCAAAATAGCTCAAACGGATTAAGAATGGAAACATGAATCTTCTGAGATATCTTCGGCACTTCGGACATGAATAGACAGAGGTGAGCGATTAAGAGGTTCAACGGCATGGGAAAGAATTTGAAACGAGGAAAAGGGATATGATCAACACCAAAAGCTTGAATTGAATCCACCAGAGAAGAAAGAGAACGAAGAGTGATGAACTTGAAACTCCGTTAGTGTCTTTCCGAGAATCACCAGATAAGAACATTGAAAGAAAAGAATAAAGAGACTTCACATGAATAAAACGGATATTTGGTTAAGAATTCTGAGTCCTTGAAGAAAAAGGGTGGGAGGGCGGGAAAACAAAGGCAACTTGGGGATGGATGAAACGAACACCGTTGAGAAAAAACTTAGAATTGATCTTGCGGATGTTGAAGATGATCGGATCCACTTGAAGAGAAGCACACGGTTGGAAAGAATTAACATGACAATATCGATAAACAAGAAAGATTAGCATCCACATAGATATATGAGAACACTACTTAGGAAAGGTATGGAATCAACACTTGACATTGAAGCAACTCGAATACCACAACTCAAAACAAAACAAAGGATTGGCTTGCAAAATAAGCCAGAAACAAACATATGATAGATCCCATATCGTATCATGTGTCTGTTGGAAAGATATCCTACGAGATACTTGAATTCCCACTTATAGAACACACGAAACTTTCTGGTTATGCAATCAGGTGTTGGGGATATAGGGGAAGCATAATATCGCACCAAAACTAACAATCCCTACATCCAGCTATATCCATCCTTCAACACATAACCAAGAAACCTTCGGAAATCATGTACCTCAACCTTCGAAAAGCATCCGTTATACGAGTTATGGCAATAATCCCGAACTCCTGACCCAGTATTGGGTGGCGTCGAGGTTATCTCACCAACAATTGCATAAAAGAGATTTTCGATGTCGGCGAAACACAGGTATTCCAGAACTGCAACGATAAAATTACGATGACAACACCTCGGAGCTCAACTCCCCGGGACACTGCCGCAACCCCTAAATGTCAGGAGGCACCAAGAACAATGTTCTCGTCACAAGACTATCGGAACGATTCCAAGATACCCGCGTGATCCTAAAAAGAATTCGTGAAATTTGAGGAGAGAAGAGTCAAAACTTCTACGTCTGGAGGCCTCACCAGAGCGACGAAGGGACTGAGGAGTAAAAAAGAATCCTACTCTATGATATATATAATCCTAAGACTCAAAACATTTTGTTCTAGACTCAACAACGTCAGCGATTCGATCAAGCAGAGGGCTCCTAAGTCGGGGATGGCTCTGATTACCAACTTCTTGAAGGAAATATGCCCTAGAGGCAATAATAATGTTATTATTTTATTTCCTTATATCATGATAAATGTTTATTATTCATGCTAGAATTGTATTATCCGGAAACATAATACTTGTGTGAATACATAGACAAACTAAACGTCACTAGTATGTCTCTACTTGACTAGCTCGTTAATCAAAGATGGTTATGTTTCCTAACCATAGACATGTGTTGTCATTTGATTAACGGGATCACATTATTAGGAGAATGATGTGATTGACATGAACCATTCCATTAGCTTAGCACCCGATCGTTTAGTATGTTGCTATTGCTTTCTTCATGACCTATACATGTTCCTATGACTATGAGATTATGCAACTCCCGTTTGCCGGAGGAACACTTTGTGTGCTACCAAACTTCACAACATAACCGGGTGATTATAAAGGAGCTCTACAGGTGTCTCCAAAGGTAAATGTTGGGTTGGCGTATTTCGAGATTAGGATTTGTCACTCTGATTGTCGGAGAGGTATCTCTGGGCCCTCTCGGTAATGCACATCACATAAGCCTTGCAAGCATTGCAACTAATGAGTTAGTTGCGAGATGATGTATTATGAAACGAGTAAAGAGACTTGCCGGTAACGAGATTGAACTAGGTATTGAGATACCGACGATCGGATCTCGGGCAAGTGACATACCACATACCAATGACAAAGGGAACAACGTATGTTGTTATGCGGTCTGACCGATAAAGATCTTCGTAGAATATGTGGGAGCCAATATGAGCATCCAGGTTCCACTATTGGTTATTGACCGGAGACATGTCTCGGTCATCTCTACATTGTTCTCGAACCCGTAGGGTCCGCACGCTTAAGGTTTCGATGGCAGTTATATTATGAGTTTATGAGTTTTGATGTACCGAAGTTAGTTCAGAGACCCGGATGTGATCACGGACATAACAAGGAGTCTCGAAATGGTCGAGACATAAAGATTGATATATTGGACGGCTATATTCGGACACCGGAAGTGTTCCGGGTGATTTCGGAGAAAACCGGAGTACCGGAGGGTTACCGGAACCCCCCGGGAGAAGTAATGGGCCATATGGGCCTTAGTGGAGAGAGAGAAGGGCAGCCAGGGTGGACTGCACGCCTCCTCCCCCCTGGTCCGAATTGGACTAGGAGAGGGGGGCGGCGCCCCCCTTTCCTTCTCCCTCCCCACTTCCTTCCCCCTCCTAGTAGGAGTCCTACTCCTCCTACTAGGAGGAGGACTCCTCCTTGGCGCGCCTATAGGGCTGACCGGCCTCCTTCCCTTGCTCCTTTATATACGGGGGCAGGGGGCACCCCTAGACACACAAGTTGATCCACGTGATCCTTTTCTTAGCCGTGTGCGGTGCCCCCTTCCACCATAATCCTCGATAATATTGTAGCCGTGCTTAGGCGAAGCCCTGCGACGGTAGAACATCAAGATCGTCACCACGTCGTCGTGCTGACGGAACTCTTCCCCGACACTTTGCTGGATCGGAGTCCGGGGATCGTCATCGAGCTGAACGTGTGCTAAAACTCGGAGGTGCCGTAGTTTCGGTGCTTGATCGGTCGGGCCGTGAAGACGTACGACTACATCAACCGCGTTGTGCTAACGCTTCCGCTGTCGGTCTACAAGGGTACGTAGATCACACTCTCCCCTCTCGTTGCTATGCATCACCATGATCTTGCGTGTGCGTAGGAAATTTTTTGAAATTACTACGTTCCCCAACACTTCTAACACCCACGATGCGGCTATATCTCCCACATGTCGAGGCACGACTTAGAGGCATAACCGCATGGTGGTTTAGTCGTAAGTGGGGTAATCTTCACACAATCCCATGTACTGAATAAGAATGGGATAAAGAGTTGGCTTACAATCGCCACTTCACACAAATAACAAGTTAAATATACATCATCCAGAGTACAATCAAGGTCCGACTACGAAACCAAAATAAAAGAAGACAACCCCAAAAGCTAGGTCCCTGATCGTGCCAACTGGGCTCCACTATTGATCAACAGGAAACTAAACATAACAACGACCAAGATCTTCGTCGAGCTCCCACTTGGGCTCGGTTGAATCACCTGCACTGGTATCATCGGCAACTGCAATTGTTTGGAAGTATCTGTGAGTCACAAGGACTCAGCAATCTCATATCCGCGAGATCAAGACTATATAAGCTTATGGGAAGGGTAAGGTAATGAGGTGGAGCTGTAGCAAGCACTAAGCATATGTGGTGGCTAACTAACGCAAATAAGAGCGAGAAGAGAAGCAACGCAATGGTCGAGAAGCTAGAAGTGATCAAGAAGTGATCCTGAAACTACTTACGTTCAAGCATAACACAAGAACCATGTTCACTTCCCGGACTCCGCCGAGAAGAGACCATCACGGCTACACACGCGGTTGATGCATTTTACTTATGTTAAGTGTCAAGTTCTCTACAACTGGACATTAACAAATTCCCATCTGCCACATAACCGTGGGCATGATTTTCGAAAGTTCAAACCCTGCAGGGGTGTCCCAACTTAGCCCATCACAAGCTCTCATGGTCAACAAAGGATATTACTTCTCCCGGGAAGACCCGATCAGTCTCGGAATCCAGGTTACAAGACATCTCGACAATGGTAAAACAAGACCAGCAAAGCCGCCCGATGTGCCGACAATCCCGATAGGAGCTGCACATATCTCGTTCTCAGGGCAACACCGGATAGGTCAAGCTACGAGTAAAAAAACCAGCCCTCAAGTTGCCCCGAAGTGGCCCCGCAAGCTGCCCGGTTCGGACCAACGCTTGGAGAAGCACTGGCCCGTGGGTGTTATAATAAAGATGACCCTCGGGTTAATTACTCCCAAGGGAAAGGTATAGGTTGTTAGGCTAATGTAAAACCAAGGTTGGGCCTTGCTGGAGGAGTTTTATTCAAAGCGAACTGTCAAGGGGTTCCCATAACACCCAACCGTGTAAGGGACGCAAAATCAAGGAACATAACACCGGTATGACGAAAACTAGGGCGACAAGAGTGGAACAAAACACCAGGCATAAGGCCGAGCCTTCCACCCTTTACCAAGTATATATATGTATTAATTAAATAAATAAGAGATATTGTGATATCCCAACATATCCATGTTTCAACATGGAACAAACTTCATCTTCACCTGCAACTAACAACGCTATATGAGGGGCTGAGCAAAAGCGATAACATAGGCATGATATAACAAGTGGTAGGTAGCACGACATAGCGGTAGAGCGAACAACTAGCAAGCAAAGATAGAAGTGATTTCGAGGGTATGGTCATCTTGCCTGAGATCCCGCAAGGAAGAAGAACGAGTCCATGAAGAAGACAAACGGACAAAGTCGAATGAATCCTCACAAACGCGACGTTATCGGAACAAACCCGAAGAAGCAACACCGGAAAGAGGCAAACAACATGGTAAACAACCAGCACACATAATCATGGCATGATGCACAACCAAGTATGATGCACGTCCGGTTTAATGAGGCATGGCATGGCAAAGTGCACAAACAATACTACAAATTAAGTGGGGTCAATATGCAACGAGTTGCGTATTGACGAAACACCACATCAATTATTTAGTTCTCTCTCGTTTAGGAACCCAACAATATTAAATGTTGTTAAACATGGCAAGAGATGAAGCATAAGAAAACTACCTATCTAGACAAGTTTAAATGAGGCCGGATATAACAAACAACAATTCCGAAAAATCCTCATATGCATATTATGAATTTGGTACTGTTCTGCCCTAAACCATATTTTAGAGTTGTTAAACATGCAAAGTAAAGCCACCATGTTAAACTAGGCATTTTTCTACCCCATTTACATATAAAGTTTATTAAATTTGGAGCTATGGTTAATTAGTTATGAATTAAAGCATTTTAACATGGCAATAGGCGAATTTAAACAAACAACATTTTTAACATGGATGAAGGCAACATATTTTGAAACTAGACGAGATTCTAAGCAAGTTGCATATATAATTTATTTAGATCCGATGCACGGTTGGTGAGTTATGATATGCATGATGTTGGAGGGCTTTTCTGTAAAACAAACATTCCTGTGGGTAATAGACAAATTCGCAGCAGGGAAAAAACACATCGGGTCGTATCTAGCTGGCCCAACAATGGAAAAAAGGAGGGCGCTTGGGGCTGCTCACCCATGGGCCTCGGCCCGGTTGGGAAGGCGACCCGCGGGAGGACGCGGTTGCTGGGTCCGCGGAGGAGCAGGCTGGGCCTTCGGGAGACACGGCCCAATTGCGGGTTGATGCGGATCGAACAAGGCGACTGGTCAACGCGGTCATGGCCCGTTACCCTCTGTCGCTCGAAGCAGAGGATGCAGACTTGATGGCCGGCCGGCGGCGCTGGGGCTGGGACTCGCAGCCAGCCAACGATGAGGCACGACGGCACATGCACGGGGATGGCGCGGATGCAGCCGGATCCGTTCGGAACGGCAAGGAGCGGCGGAGGGGTGGAGGGGGGGTTGGGGCAGACGAGGCCGGAGGAGGTCGTGGCGGAGCGGTTCCCGGCGTTTGTGGTTGGACTTGGTGGCGCCCATCCATGGCAGCTCGAGGTCGTCGGTCGTGGGTGGTTTCTGGGAGACAAAGAGCTCCATATGAGAGAGAGAGAGAAGAACGGGAAAGTAGGAAGGGAAGGAGAGGGCACGAAGGGGTCCTGGCCTGATGGATGAGGGCGACGCCGTGGTGGTTGAGGTCACCGGCAGTGATGGGGCTGACGAGGACGAGGGCTGTGGCTGATGGGGATTTTTGGTGGCGCGGAAATCATGGGAGGCGGTCGGAGGCTTTGGTTGGAGGGAGGTGGATCGGGATGGATGGTGGTTGGCTCGGTGAGGAAGCCGAGGAGACCAAGTGGGCTGGCGGCGGTGGGCGGAATGGACGGATGGGACATCCTAGGATTAGGGTTAGGCTCATATATAGGTAGGGGATTAGGTTATGGGCTACCGAGTCCCTCCGATCGAAATCAGACGGTCGGGAAAAATAGGCTAGGGAGACCAAAAAGAAAAACAGAGATGTTTTATAGATGTTTGGGGATGATCCGGACCCATCAGTGACGACTGCCCGGGTCCGGTTCGGGGAAGTTTCGGACGCGCGAGAGGGGTCTATGCACTGTGCAAAGAGGGTTAGGTGGACGAGGTCAAGTGTGTGGTTTGGCTGAGAAGAGAGAGAGAGAAGAGGGAGGCCCGACGGCCGTTTAGGGGACCGAAACATCCGACGAAAGACCGGCTATAATGCCGCTATAGTTAACCGTTGGGCGTCAAACGGACTCCGAATGCGATGAAACTTGGCAGGCAATCTACTGACAACATAAAAACACCACATGCCAACTTTCAACCCATTTCGAGAACATTTTCCGGCCACCTATAAAATAATATTTCAGACGTGCCGCGGGCGCGTGCAGGTGTGTCTGGGCTCATAACGGACAACGGAGAGAACTGGGAGACCACTACACCACGACACTCAAAGCAGCGTCAAATAGTCTGTCGGCATAGGCCACCTAAGGCGACACATTTAGTGTCGGCAAAAACCTTTTCCGACAGAACGAAGTTGTCGCCTATAGTCCTGCCGGGAAAGGTTTTTGCCAACAGATAGTATGACAACGTTGGTGAGATCTACAGCAACAGACATTTCTACACCGACAGACTATGTTATGCCGACAGATTATGCAACGTCCATTGCTACGCCGGCAGTTTGTGTGTCAGTGCGCTATGCGAACAGATAGTGCGACGTTCTATTCTTCTACCGACACATTTGCTGCCATATTTTGAATGAAATTGCATTCATAATATTCAATTCATGTTCACTACGCAATACATATACAAACAATTGTACTCTTTTGTTCATCACAAGATATCATTGATTAATGCATTCATTCAATACACACACACAAGATTCATTAGTTTTCTTCACAACCTCACAAAAGTTAGCTACAACCATTAAGGAAATACACAAGTTAGATATCCGATAGGCATGTTACAAACAGAATGGCAAAGTTCCTAAGAGATCAAGTGCTTGATCACTGCTCTGCTATAGAATATTATGGAAGACCAACTCATCAATCGCCAAGCCAAATCAAGCTCCATATGGACAAAATGTTTCATCCATGTTCTCAACAAAAACAATCACGAGGACATCTTCAATCAACTAGTGGACTTGCTACTTTCTATCATTTGTCCCTACAAAAGAACTCATATGTTTCAGCAATCTTAGAAATAATACAATTTCTGCAAATTCATGAGTTGCCCTTGAGTCCAAAGGCCCAAGAAACAGAAGGTGTACAACATACCAGCTTGCTTACAAGAAAAGTAAATAGATACTTGACTGCATGAGCTCTCTAGTAAAAATTATGCATGTCTTTTTCTTTACTATTAGATTTGAAACATAAAACAAAGAGGCCTTTTTATCTACTAAATAAAGGATCTGAAAAATAAAGCCAGTAATCTAAAAAAAAGACTATAATTATGCAAAGATTCAAGTTACAAAAATAACCTTATTAGAATATATAAAGCAAAGTCAGCATAGCAGCTAGCATATCACAAATGGCTTACTATAAAAATGTCTGAATTTGTTGATGAGCAATCAGGTATTTTCTAAGACAACATGAGTAAGGTCTTTACTGTGGTTTCAGAGATTACATTCAAAGTTACTGAATCGGCAAAAAATCACAGAGATTGCAGTCATATATGTAGTAGTGCACTTGGTGAAAACAAGTCAATTTACAGGACATTGCTTGTGTTCTGGTTCATGCATGCTATGAAACATTGTGTGGTATACAATAGAGGTTTGCATATGTTATTTTTTGCTATGGTTAAAATCCTGAAACTAAACAAATGCTGCAGAAGCTACAACAACTATGTTTCTCTAAAAAAAAGGAGTCGGGTGTAATCGTAATATGTGGACTGAACTAAAAATGGTTCCCTAAAAATAATGGTCAAGTATTTTTTTTTTGTGGCTGATCTTTAAAAGAAAGCACGCTTCAGTTCAGCTATAACAAAGATTTAGTATCACGTTATCATGCCCATTCTGAACCTATGTCTTCCTGACCCATCAAACAAATCATAGCAGTGTCATCTCATGGAAAAAAGTTAACAAGAATAATACTCGGGATCAATTGATATGCAGTCACATGCATGGATGTACTAAAGAATAACACATGATGTGTATGTCTGACTAACAATTAGTGTCTCTGCTTGTGCGGTAGGAACTCCAATTTTACGGATATGTGCTCTGATAAATATTTCATCTCTCCGCGGGTCATAGCCAAGATCTTCAGCCTGCAACAAATTTATTTTCCCTAGTAATTAGAAAACCTAACAAATATAATTAAGAAACATAGTTATAAAAATATAGGAAACATAGTTATGAAAATATGGATAGGAGAAGTGGGCATACAGTACTGATTTTGTGACTTTGATTTCTGAATTGCACGGACCTCTCCACTTGAGCAGACTAAAACAGAAGTTAAAATCTGATATGCCACAAAGAGACTTGAGCATACAGTAAGTGGAGGCTATGTTAACAGATTCGGAAGATTTCTTGATTCAATACTCGAACATTAAACTTGTGATCTGTGAGACAATAAACAAGTAGAAATAATGAGCACCTAGATTATAAGAAGACTACGTATTAGGAGTGAAAGAACAAGATATCCAGTACAGGAAAACGAAAAGTCATAGACATGACATACACAGAAGGCACTACTATGGACCATACACAATCGTAAGGCTAACCCTCAGTGCCTGTTTTGACGGCATAAACAGATAAAACAAAAGGATCACAGGTAGGTTTACAATCTTCCCCAACATATTAGAAATCTCAATATTTGGTGTTATGTTGATTTGTCGAAAATGAAGTAAAACAACACTTGGGCTATAACAAGAGGGCTATGTTCAACTTACTAATTGACCGTCAATACAAATAGGTATCTCCGAATAACTAATACAATCCCAGCCACTAGTCCAAGGATTTCAAATGACAATTGAAGAATTGAACATATAAGAAGATCACCTCACGTCGTCAGTAGCAGCCAATGGTTTTGGTCACAGGATGGCATAGCGTACTCCACGCATCTCCACTGGTATTGTTCTGTACTCCAGAGGGAGCACCACCTTGACCAACTGAACAAAACTAGTATGGAAGCAATAACAAAGTCCTGTGCAAACATCCATGAGAAAATTACCTGCTGCCGTGAGGAGAGAATTCATAAATGTCATGTGCAAAAAAGGTTCATTATTTAGACATTCAAGCTGAGTCAAAATTGACAGTAGAAAACCAGGTCACCTATACAAATTAAAAGGCAAACAAGCGCACACACGTTAATCTTTCCTATGTTTATAGGTTGTTCTACTTTTCTTATTGAGTAATGGGTGTGCATCAAAGCCACTGGGCCTTCATAGGCTTGATGTGTGGATAATATAGATTTGGGTTCAGAATAGGTGGGCAGGATTTTGAATCGCAGGAAAATCTAGCACGTGAAGCACACTTGCTGGACTTCAGACTAAAACAAAACAAATCTATTCAGCAATTCAAAAAGAAGCTCATGAAGTGTTTTTTTGAACACCCTAAAAAATTAATCAACTATTGCAGACAAAAACAAGGAGGTATTATCACAGTATATCATTGACCTATATTTTTTATACACATTTACTGCAGACTATCTTCTTTATAAGTTTTCTAACTAACAACTAACAGACTGTCTTTCCCTCACAAAAAAGAACAAATAGACTGTCTTTATGAACATTACATCCATCCATTTATATATGTATATATATATATCTGACTCAAATATATTTTTCTCACATGTGTCGCCATGGTTCTTCACATGAACTTCCTTTTCTTTGAGAAATTATAGCATCGGCAGTTTTTTTTCACATGATGCAGTGACCTAGAAGTGAACACACGTACTAAGAAAGTCATGGATGCAATGCAAAATATGCTCTACTAACTAATGGGCATGCTTCAAGTTATTTTTCAGAATCCCTGCGAGTATTGTCTTTGTGGCGCAATACAGTACAGCAGAAAAGCACATATGTGTGAAGCCACTCAAAAAGAAAATTAAAAAACCTGACAAAGACAAGCAAACATTATCAGGCATATCATTTACTACTTTTTATGTCATGTACTGATATACCCCATACTATCTGCAGCCTAATAATTTTGCGTATTGTATTAATACTCCTTTTTTAGGGGGTCAATACTAGTTTCTGAGATGACTTACAGTAGCAATTCCCATCCATCGAGCGACTCATATTCATTGAGAAAACAGAACAACACCACACCAATAATGCCATTTCCTAGACGTGGAACCTCCTGGATGTAATCACGCAAGGCATGCCATCAGGTTATAAATCATTCACAATTAAATGTGAACTCCATATAGCAACACACGAGAAGATAGGTAAGGAAAAAAAACCTGCATCTTACTTGTTGAAATCTGGAGGCGGGGCCGTGACAGGGGTCGCCGCTGAAGGAAGAAGAACAGCGGGCTCCTCCTCAACAGTAGTCGGTGCAGAGGATCCTCCGGCGTATGATGCTGATGTTCCCGGCGCGCAGCGGATCCTTGTTTGCGGACCGCGCTCCTGCTCCTCGGCGGCGGACGGTGCTCCTCCGTCCTAGACGACACTGCTGCTACTGCGGACTAAGGGAAGGGAGGCCGCGGTCCGAGATGTGGTGGCGCAAGGGGACCGGTTGGTGGGTTGGGGCGGCGGCGCGGCGGCGCCCATGTCGGGCGCGGCGGCGCAGTCGGGTTAGGGTTAGGGTGTGTGGGTCGCGAGAGAGAGAGGGGAGGGGGTGAGATTGGGGATCGATCGAACATGTTGGGGTCTGCTTAGGAACGTGTTTTTTCTTTTATTTTGATGGTCTGGTGCGAATCGAGTGTTTCCTATGGCGCGCGCCTCGCTCTCTTCCCGCGCCATATTTTTCGGACATGGCTGAAGCGCAAAGCCGACACTTTTTGTGTCCCCATGAATCGATGACACACAAACAATCGGTAATGCTTCTATCTACTGATAGAAATTTCGTCGGTGTTTTTGTGAGCTTTGGTGACAGATAGTGTGTTACAAGCTTAAACAACACTAACATACTGTGTGTCGGTATATTTTGGGACAAAAAAAGTGTCGGCGATACTCACTTATACCAACAGATGCATGTCGTCTTTGTAGTGTCGTGATGTAGTGGACCCGGACGAATGCAAGTTTTGAAAACATGCGGATGCAATGCGGATGATGACATGGCAAGATGCAACATGCAAGCGGATTAGAAGGCAACAACAACGAATAACTGGAAGACACCTGGCGCATCGGTTTCGGGGTGTTACAACACTCCACCACTACAAGAGGATCTCGTCCCAAGATCTAGGATGACATCGGAGAGAAACGGAAGAGGAAGAGAAAAGGTAAAACGAAGTTGCTTCTTTGACAAATGAGTGAAACCAAAGAACATTGCAAGGTTGGACAAATTTAAAGAAAGAAAACAACGAACATGAACAAAGTTGAAAACACTCCATTGGAAAAGAGGAAACATGGAACAATACTAGAACCTTGGAGGTTGAAATACATAAGAAAAGGGTTGCAATGGACAAGAAGTACATGCAAGCACTCCAGTTGAAACGAGATGTACAAGAAACGATAAAGATCAATTATGACAACACTCCGGTTGGAAATGGAAGGCATAGAATATGAACTTGACAAGATGAGAGGATACTTGATGAAATCAACAACACACTGCCTCCGAAACTATTGAAAGAATGGCACAAGGGGTAAGAAAGATTTCAGACAGCACTCTAGTTGAGAAGGGAGGAAAAACTTGACAGAATAGGAAGAACTTGAAAAGAGGGCACGACACTCCGGTTGAATGGATAAGCAAAAGAAAGTACATGATCTTTGCCAAAAAATGGGATGATGGGTCGAAGCGTGCAACATCACAATGCCTCTGGAACAAAAGATAGAACGGATTGAAAGTAACGAAGAAGAAAACAACATCTTCTACCTCGAATGAATTTGAGAGAGCATCCTTAAAAGAAGGATTGAACGGAGTTGTTGAAAAAAAATCAACAACAAAAGAACAAGCTTGTTGTGGTCTTATGGAAAACGTGTCAAAATTATGAGGCGACAACCGGCCACTAACGGAAAACAATTGATTGCTTGAGAGCAATGAAGAGGTGAAAACTCCTTTCACCGCGAGAATAGGAGGAAACTTGGATTATCGATAGACACCACAATAAGCAACATTCCTTATGGAAGGCTTTAGGTGAAATATAACCCAAGATCACTCCAACGAAGAGATTGATGGATTTAAAATACCTCATTCTTGACAACATGTGAATCATGAAACATAAACTCAAATTATCAAGAATGACATAACACCACCTCAAATGATACAGTAGAAAGAATTGCACTTCGGAATTCAAGAAGAGGAATACTTGATCTCCTCAAAACAAAACATGTGTTTTGCACCACGTTTAATTTTGAGTATATAGCTTTGGCGGATCATAACTCCGAGAGAAATCTTGAAGAACAATTGAAGAATGAAAAGAATCCTTGACGAACCACCATGTAGAGCCTCCAAGAAGAACTCCGGTAACAAAAGGATGGTCAAACAAAAGGAAAGAGAAGTTGAAAACACAAGGTGAGGCCTTGCGATGATTTAGATGGAGTTTCGCGATGAGATAATGCGGAAAAACATGGAACTCCAGAAAAGAAAGATGAAAAAGTGAGATCAAGAATTTTGATGAACCTTCGGAATAAGAAATTGGATTCAGTCGATGAAACAAGAATAAGAATTACATTATGCTTATCCTTCATCAACTTAAATTGATAACAAGCAACGGATTTGGCATACCACTTATTCTCGTAGAAACGATTAAGAGAGATATAGCGTGAAGTTAATGGACCACCGGTAGGATTTAACCAACGAATAAATTGATATGATAAAGAAGGAAGAGAAATCTTGAACGAACAACCGTAAGATTTGAAAAAAGAGCGAAGCAAAGGCAGAATTCATCGGGAAGAATTAGAAATGAATGAAAATACTTGAGGGAATTTAGATACATGAGCACGGAGAGATCATGAACTGATTAGAGGATATTTGAACGATGCACCGGTAAGATTGGGGAAAGAGAGATGAATGTTGAGAATGAATAATTCTAAGATGAAGGGCTCCGGAGAATCAAACTTAAAAGACTCTTGGATTGCTCCGAATGGTTGAAAAGAATTCTCACAATCGAAAACAATTATGAGAGGATGGCATCAAGCTTGAACCATGAATCTTTGAGCGAACAGATAAGATTTGGAGGAAAACACTTCTTTGGTCTTCAAACTCCCCGAATGACGGCGAGAAATACCATCAAGAATTGTTGAGACACTCCGGAATGATTAAAATAGGAGAGGTTGAGCCAAAGATGAAAAAAATTGAAAGATCTTGGAGAAAGACATTTTACGGATGATAATTCATTCTTACGTCAAACTTTGAAATGAATTTGAGAATAATTCCGAAAAAATCAGAAGAGCCAGGTAAGATCCTGGGAAAAGACCTGTGGGTTAGGGCCCACTCAAGAGAAACACCATTGAAAAGTTTGCTTGAAAAGAGAGATTGCACCGGTTGAATTAAATGCCTCAAAAGAGATAACAACCTCAAAATAGCTCAAACGGATTAAGAATGGAAACATGAATCTTCTGAGATATCTTCGGCACTTCGGACATGAATAGAGAGAGGTGAGCGATTAAGAGATGCAACGGCATGGGAAAGCATTTGAAACAAGGAAAAGGATATGATCAACAACAAAAGTTTGAATTGAATCCACCGGAGAAGAAAGAGAACGAAGAGTGATGAACTTGAAACTCTGTTAGTGCCGTTCCGAGAATCACCGGATAAGAACATTGAGAGAAAAGAATAAAGAGACTTCACATGAATAAAATGGATATTTGATTAAGAATTCTGAGTCCTTGAAGAAAAAGGGTGGGAGGGAGGAAAAAAGGCAACTTGGGGATGGATGAAACGAACACCGTTGAGAAAAAGCTTAGAACTGATCTCGCGGATGTTGAAAATGATCGGATCCACTTGAAGAGAAGCACACCGGTTGGAAAGAATTAACATGACAATCTTGATAAACAAGAAAGATTAGCATCCACATAGATATATGAGAACACTGCTTAGGAAAGGTATGGAATCAACACTTGACATTGAAGCAACTCGAATACCACAACTCAAAACAAAACAAAGGATTGGCTTGCAAAAAAAAGCCAGAAACAAACATATGTTAGATCCCATATCGTATCATGTGTCTGTTGGAAAGATATCCTACGAGATACTTGAATTCCCACTTATAAAACACACGAAACTTTCTGGTTATGCAATCAGGTGTTGGGGATACAGGGGAAGTATAATATCGCACCCAAACTAACAATCCCTAAATCCAGTTGTATCCATCCTTCAACACATAACCAAGAAACCTTCGGAAATCATGTACCTCAACCTTCGAAAAGCATCCGTTATACGAGTTATGGCAATACTCCCGAACTCCCGACCCAATATTGGATGGCATCGAGGTTATCTCACCAACAACTACATAAAAGAGATTTTCGATGTCGGCGAAACACAGGTATTCCAGAACTGTAATGATAAAATGTCGACGACAACACCTCGAAGCTCAACTCCCCGGGACACTGCCACAACCCCTAAATGTCAGGAGGCACCAAGAACAATGTTCTCGTCACAAGACTATCGGAGCGATTCCAAGATACCCGCGTGATCCTAAAATTTTTTTCGTGAAATTTGAGGAGAGAAGAGTCAAAACTTCTATGTCAGGAGGCCTCACTAGAGTGACGAAGGGACTGAGGAGTAAAAATAATCCTACTCTCTGATATATATAATCCTAAGACTCAAAACATTTTGTTCTAGACTCAACAACGTCAGAGATTCGATTAAGCAGGAGGCTCCTAGGTCGGGGATGGCTCTGATTACCAACTTCTAACACCCACGATGCGGCTATATCTCCCACGTATCGAGGCACGACTTAGAGGCATAACCGCATGGTGGTTTAGTCGCAAGTGGGGTAATCTTCACACAATCCCATGTACCGAATAAGAACGGGATAAAGAGATGGCTTACAATCGCCACTTCACACAAATAACAAGTTAAACATACATCATCCAAAGTACAATCAAGGTCCGACTACGGAACCAAAATAAAAGAAGACAACCCCAAAAGCTAGATCCCCGATCGTCCCAACTGGGCTCCACTATTGATCAACAGGAAACTAAACATAACAATGACCAAGATCTTCATCGAGCTCCCACTTGGACTCGGTTGAGTCACCTGCACTGGTATCATCGGCACCTGCAACTGTTTGGAAGTATTTATGAGTCACGAGGACTCATCAATCTCACACCCGCGAGATCAAGACTATATAAGCTTATGGTTAGGGTAAGGTATAATGAGGTGGAGTTGCAGCAAGCACTAAGCATATGTGGTGGCTACCATACGCAAATAAGAGCGAGAAGAGAAGCAACGCAACGGTCGAGAAGTTAGAAGTGATCAAGAAGTGATCCTGAAACTACTTACGTTCAAGCATAACACAAGAACCGTGTTCACTTCCCGGACTCCGCCAAGGAGAGACCATCACGGCTATACACGCGGTTGATGCATTTTAATTAAGTAGAGTGTCAAGTTCTCTACAACCAGACATTAACAAATTCCCATATGCCACATAACCGCGGGCACGACTTTCGAAAGTTCAAACCCTGCATGGGTGTCCCAACTTAGCCCATCACAAGTGTTGGGGAACGTAGTAATTTCAAAAAAATTCCTACGCACATGCAAGGTCATGGTGATGCATAGCAACGAGAGAGGAGAGTGTTGTCTACGTACCCTCGTAGACCAAAAGCGGAAGCGTTAGCACAACGCGGTTGATGTAGTCGTACGTCTTCACGGCCCGACCGATCAAGCACCGAAACTATGGCACCTCCGAGTTCTAGCACACGTTCAGCTCGATGACGATCCCCGGACTCCGATCCAGCAGAATGTCGGGGAAGAGATCCGTCAGCACGACGGCGTGGTGACGATCTTGATATTCTACCGTCGCAGGGCTTCGCCTAAGCACCGCTACAATATTATCGAGGATTATGGTGGAGGGGCGGCTAAGAGATCAATGATCAATTGTTGTGTCTTTGGGGTGCCCCCTGCCCCCGTATATAAAGGAGCAAGGGGGAGGAGGTGCGGCCAGGCAAGGGGCGCGCCAGGAGGAGTCCTACTCCCACCGGGTGTAGGACTCCCCCCCTTTCCATGTTGATCTAGGACTTGGGGGGAAGGAGAGAAAGAGGGGAAAGGAAAGGGGGGCGCCGCCCCCCCCCTCCTTGTCCAATTCGGACTTGGGGGGAGGGGCGCGTGGCTGCCCCTTGGCCTCCTCTCTACTTCCTCCACTAGGCCCATTAAGGCCCAGTAGGTTACCGGGGGGTTTTGGTAACCTCCTGGTACTTCAGTAAAATGCCGATTTCACCCGGAACACTTCCGATGTCCAACCATAGGCTTCCAATATATCAATATTTATGTCTCGACCATTTCGAGATTCCTCATCATGTCCGTGATCACATCCGGGACTCCGAACAACCTTCGGTACATCAAAACATATAAACTCATAATGAACTGTCATCGTAACGTTAAGCATGCGGACCCTACGGGTTCGAGAACAATGTAGACATGACCGAGACACGTCTCCGGTCAATAACCAATAGCGGAACCTGGATGCTCATATTGGCTCCTACATATTCTACGAAGATCTTTATCGGTCAGACCGCATAACAACATACGTTGTTCCCTTTGTCATCGGTATGTTACTTGCCCGAGATTCGATCGTCGGTATCTTAATACCTAGTTCAATCTCATTACCGGCAAGTCTCTTTACTTGTTCTGTAATACATCATCCCGCAACTAACTCATTAGCTACAATGCTTGCAAGGCTTATGTGATGTGCATTACCGAGAGGGCCCAGATATACCTCTCCGACAATCGGAGTGACAAATCCTAATCTCGAAATACGCCAACCCAACAAGTACCTTCGGAGACACCTGTAGAGCACCTTTATAATCACCCAGTTACGTTGTGACGTTTGGTAGCACACAAAGTGTTCCTCCGGTAAATGGGAGTTGCATAATCTCATAGCCATAGGAACATGTATAAGTCATGAAGAAAGCAATAGCAACAAACTAAACGATCTAGTGCTATGCTAACGGAATGGGTCAAGTCAATCACATCATTCTCCTAATGATGTGATCCCGTTAATCAAATGACAACTCATGTCTATGGTTAGGAAACATAACCATCTTTGATCAACGAGCTAGTCAAGTAGATGCATACTAGTTACACTCTGTTTGTCTATGTATTCACACATGTATTATGTTTCCGGTTAATACAATTCTAGCATGAAAATAAACATTTATCATGATACAAGGAAATAAATAATAACTTTATTATTGCCTCTAGGGCATATTTCCTTCAGTCTCCCACTTGCACTAGAGTCAATAATCTAGATTACACATTACACAGTAATGATTCTAACACCCATGGAGCCTTGGTGCTGATCATGTTTTGCTCGTGGAAGAGGCTTAGTCAGCGGGTCTGCAACATTCAGATCCATATGTATCTTGCAAATTTCTATGTCTCCCACTTGGACTAAATCCCGAATGGAATTGAAGCGTCTCTTGATGTGCTTGGTTCTCTTGTGAAATCTGGATTCCTTTGCCAAGGCAATTGCACCAGTATTGTCACAAAAGATTTTCATTGGACCCGATGCACTAGGTATGACACCTAGATCAGATATGAACTCCTTCATTTGCTGCTTCCGAAGCAGCTATGTACTCCGCTTCACATGTAGATCCCGCCACGACGCTTTGTTTAAAACTGCACCAACTGACAGCTCCACCGTTTAATGTAAACACGTATCCGGTTTGCGATTTAGAATCGTCTGGATCAGTGTCAAAGCTTGCATCAACGTAACCATTTACGATGAGCTCTTTGTCACCTCCATATACGAGAAACATATCCTTAGTTCTTTTCAGGTACTTCAGGATGTTCTTGACTGCTATCCAGTGATCCACTCCTGGATTACTTTGGTACCTCCCTGCTAGACTTATAGCAAGGCACACATCAGGTCTGGTACACAGCATTGCATACATGATAGAGCCTATGGTTGAAGCATAGGGAACATCTTTCATTTTTTTCTCTATCTTCTGCAGTGGTCGGACATTGAGTCTTACTCAACTTCACACCTTGTAACACAGGAAAGAACCCTTTCTTTGCTTGATCCATTTTGAACTTCTTCAAAACTTTGTCAAGGTATGTGCTTTGTGAATGTCCAATTAAGCGTCTTGATCTATCTCTATAGATCTTAATGCCCAATATGTAAGCAGCTTCACCGAGGTCTTTCATTGAAAAACTCTTATTCAAGTATCCCTTTATGCTATCCAGAAATTCTATATTATTTCCAATCAATAATATGTCATCCACATATAATATCAGAAATGCTACGGAGCTCCCACTCACTTTCTTGTAAATACAGTCTTCTCCAAAAGTCTATATAAAACCAAATGCTTTGATCACACTATCAAAGCGTTTATTCCAACTCCGAGAGGCTTGCACCAGTCCATAAATGGATCGCTGGAGCTTGCACACTTTGTTAGCTCCCTTTGGATCGACAAAACCTTCTGGTTGCATCATATACAACTCTTCTTCCAGAAATCCATTCAGGAATGCAGTTTTGACATCCATTTGCCAAATTTCATAATCATAAAATGCGGCAATTGCTAACATGATTCGGACAGACTTAAGCATCGCTACGGGTGAGAAGGTCGCATCGTAGTCAATCCCTTGAACTTGTCGAAAACCTTTCGCAACAAGTCGAGCTTTATAGACAGTAACATTACCGTCAGCGTCAGTCTTCTTCTTGAAGATCCATTTATTCTCAATTGCTTGCCGATCAACGGGCAAGTCAACCAAAGTCCACACTTTGTTCTCATACATGGATCCCATCTCAGATTTCATGGCTGCTAGCCATTTTGCAGAATCTGGGCTCACCATCGCTTCTTCATAGTTCGTAGGTTCATCATGATCTAGTAGCATGACCTCCAAAACAGGCACTACAACAAAAACACACATATAGCAACGCCTATGTAGCAACGGTGTGCCAACATGTGTTGGTGGGCCGTGGGATCAACCTCTCCCACCTCCCCACGAATAGCTAACCTCCTCCATCGACTGAAAAAAAGCTAGCCTCCTCCACGTACCCACCTCCTCCTCGTCTTCCTCTCTTTCTCCTCAATTATCTACGGTCTTCCTCCTTTCCACCCTCAAAACTTGGAGGGGCCAATGTCTTCCCAGAAATAACTGGAGGGGCCGCTACTGCTGGGGTCTACAGAGGGTGGATTCATGGCCTTACTACCTGGTTGTGACACCGGTTGCCATGATCTGGGGCGGCGGCGAGGAGCTCAGCCAAAATGTCTAAGTTACAGATCTGGGTTAGATTCGCATCGGAGCCGCACAACCGCGTGTACTCCGGCGAGTACGCTGGCTGCGACGTCGCCATCCCGAGCAGGACGCCGCTCAGTTCCAGCAGCAGTTCTCGTACTAGGTCGGCTTCCGCCTCTACCACACAACTACATCTCCGTAATCGCACGTTCTACAATCCTATTTTTTTTGTTTCTCCCACCATCTCATCCCCTTGGTCGATCTTACCTAATCCACCACCACAGGCACTAGCATAGTGACAAATCCATGTTTTTGCGCTGGATCCTCTGCTTCTAACTATATGTCCTATTATTACTTCAACATCTGCACTCTGCAATAGGTACCCACCATGGTGTTGTAGATCACAGCAGGCTGAACCACCCGCTTCTCCTTTCTAGGTATTTCAATTTTATACGTGTCTATTTTATATTTAGTTCACCATCTGCAAGATGTGCTAGTGAGATTTATTAATTTTGATATATCTACTGTGTTAATTCGAGCAGAATATTTGCATCCTCTTGTTCATACAAATTGTTTCTTAGGACGCATTAGTTTCTTTTATTTATTTTATTGCTGCTAGTAAGTTGGATAATTAATCAAGATTAGAATGTGAAGTTGATCATCACACACTCATTCAACTGGCTGTCGTTTTATCTAAAATATATATCCTAGTTGTGGCCTTGTCATCAAAGAGCAATGCGTACAGGATCCTTGAAAATACACTAGAAGTTAGTACGTATAGGGAGATACACTGTAGGAACTGATCAGCACTACTATGGTATCATGACTACTTCAAGTATAGGAAAAAAATCCCCTAATTACTCTTAGGGCATGTCCAATGCCAAGACTCTTAACTAGGCGCTTAACTACTGCCACCTAACTAAGCACCTATACAGGAGGCTAGCTTGTGCCCAACCAGGCGCTTATTCCATCACAGAAATTGCCTAAGGGTCCGGCTCCAAGTGTGGCATCGGGCGCCCAAGAATTTGGTCGGTGTCGTGAAAATAGCTGGGATTTTAATCCCTAGTGCCTATTTAAGCACCCCCATTGTAGACGCCCTTATGAATCCTTACCCTTTTCCATTTCAGCTACCCTCGGAGTTCTGTAAATGTCCAAGGTAACAAATCATCTTATTTACCATTGCTACCTATGTATTGCTGAAAGGGGTTCGTGTTGTACCAAGCTGTTTGATGGAGAATAAGCAGTACCAAATTTTCCTGTACATTGGTAATGAGCTCTTTGCTATACACGTGCAGGTAGACAAGTTTATCTTATTAAAATATTTTCCTTTCCCTGGATGATTGTGTTACAATTCAACTTTTTATGATGACAAGGGTATTTATTTGTAGTGAACGACCATGACATATATAGCTAGGGAAGCTTCTGCAGAAAGATGTGGAAACTGCATGATTCTGCTTTGACATAGCCTCACAAAGCAGAGATTTGAGTTACTGATTTTCCCTATTCTGTACAATTTGTCTTGGTTTTATATAAATAAATATAAGCCATATTTTCCCTGTACTCACTTATTATAGAACTTAGTTAATTTAGTAAATGAGCATGTGTTGGTTTATGCAGATTCTTATTTGGATAAGCGATGGATATTCAGGACTTGTGCAGGGCAATTAGGAGAAATATAATGCCATCGTACCGGTGTTCATTATTTTCTTTGAAGTGTTTTTAAATTGTTGAAATCTTGCATCTTGTCGGTGTACTAGAGTAGGGGTACCCTTGTACACCGAACTTGTGCACGGGCAGTCGCAGCGTCCCGCGGCAAGGCCTGCCAGGTCACCGCCAAGATTCCTTGTGGTCCCTCTGAAGACCATTCAAGAACAAAGTACTCAAGACAAGACCCCGGCAAGAGGAGCTTGCCGGGAAGAAGGCAAGACCCCGGCAAGAGGAGCTTGCCGGGAAGGCCATCAGAAGCGTCCCAAGACCCCGACAAGAGGCGCTTGCCGGGAAGGCCGTCCGAGGCATTCCAAGGAACTTGCCGCGGCGCACTACGCGCCCCGACAAGGCCCGGTGAGCGACAAGTCGACGGCCGCGGCAAGGCGCTTGCCGCGGCAAGCCCCCACTCCACGCCCGCGCTCCAGCACATCCACCCACGTGTCGCTCCGGGGTCCCTTCCGAGCGCACGTGGCAGGAGGCTGTGCAGCTAGGGGCGTGCGGTGGCACGCAGGCGCTGACAAGACAACCACCGTAGCAAGACGGTGGCGTCCCTAGCGGTCCCTTTCGGTGCTGTCTAGGCGACACAGACGGGCATTTAATGCCCTTGTCCCCTGCCGTCAGGGTTAGGTATGATAACACTGTAGCAGCTAGCTGTGCCTACTACAGCACCTAGCTGTGCCTACCCACGGCACCCTTTCCATTTTTGCCCTTGGCCCCCGTTGCTCTATGTCGGTAACCCCTTGAGTATAAAAGGAGGCCCGTGTGCAACGTAGGGGGGGGTCGGCCACCTCGAGAGCCCTCGCGAGGTTCAACAATTCCACACACTCACGCTCGCTCCCGAGCTAGAAATCAATACCAATCCACAAAGCAGGAGTAGGGTTTTACGCATCCTTGCGGCCCGAACCTGGGTAAATCGCTCGCCTGCTTCACCTCGATTTACCCCTCGCACGACCAACCGCCCGCTTAATTCGCCTCGATCTGCTCTTTGCGCAACCTCCGCCCCCCGCCGAACCAAAAGGGACCCGGTTCGCCGGTCCCATAGGTGCCCGTGGATCAGAAACCCCGGCATCTCTGGCGCGCCAGGTAGGGGGCGTCGAAGTTGTGCGAATCAGATCCGGCGTTCTTGCGGGCTAGATCTTCATCTTCTTCATCGATCTTCACCATCTTCATCAACATGCCGCCGAAGAAGAAAGTTTCCGAGGCAGCTGCTCCGTCCGCGTCGAGTCACCCACCGCCGGAGCAAACGGACGGTGGGGCAGGCGCTGGCGGAAGGGCACACATCGACGAGGGAACTCTTGGTGCTGCCAGGTCCCAGGGCAAGGCTGCGCTGCCCATCGGCGGCGTGGCCGGCTCCCACAATGACCGGGCGCACTCCAAGACCTCGGCGTCCGTGCATGCACCGCGCCCATCTCAGGAGGCGCGGGACCGGCAGCGTCATGGTACTCACGGTACCATGCGCTCGCTGGATCAAGATCGAGCTGGTGGATCTCGGAGCGCCCAAGGTCACCATGCACGTCAACACACCCATAACAGATAAGTTGCCAAAGCCTGAGCAACCAGATCTCTAATTTTTGAGTTATCTCCCCTGGATCGGCTCACCTTGTATGAAAAGCCTATGCGCGGAGGAGCCGACTCGTAGCTGGCTGCGCACTTGCGTTGTTTCGAGCTTGCTCAACAACATTAGGTGAGCTGCGGCTGGTTGCTACACTAGCCGCGCCCTTGTATTGTTTCGAGCCTGCTCAACAACGTAAGTTAGCTGCGGCTAGTTGCTACACTAGCCGCGCCCTTACTTTGCTTCGAGCCCCGCTCAGCAACTTAAGTGAGCTGCAGCTGGCTGCGACAAGGTTTCTTGCCGGTAGCGGCACTGCCAGTTCCGCGCTCAGCGCTCGCGGTCTGGATGCCTGCGCCGGCAAGTTCCCTAAAAGCGTGGGGTAAAAACATACAAAGTTGACGCCGGAATGGGAAGGCCCTTACCGGGTGAAACGAGTCACTGGGCCCGGCGCCGGCCGCCCTGAGACTGAAGATGGCATCCCAGTGAGCAACTCCTGGAGCATCGAGCATCTTCGTGAGTTTTACCCGTAAGGCGCGGTTGCCGGAACCCGTTCCGGCAACCACCTCTTGTACAAAGTCTTGCCGCTGTTGCATGTAATCCTTTGTACGAGGCCGGGCGCAGATCCCGTGCGCAGTAGAGCCCGCGTGCTCCGCACATTTTGTCGATTTTATGCTTTCTAATTTCTGGCATATATGATCTGACATTTGTGCAGCACCAACACCACGGCAAGCGTTGACGAGCTGCTAGGCTCTCTATCTTTATTTTCTCTTCTTTCTTTTCTTCCTTCTCCCAAGGAAAGAAAGGATCCCTTGCCCACAAGTTTGCCGGGGGGAGAGGGGAGAAGAGAAGGGTATGGACCAGGCGTCGTTCAAGAATTTCGTCTTGCCGGGAAGCAAACGACAGAAAAGCTAAGTTGCCAAAGTTTGAGCAGCCAAATCTTTTAAATTCCAAGTTATCTCCCTTGAACGACTGCACTTTGTATGGGAAACCTGTGCGCGGAGGAGCCAACTCGTAGCTGGCTGCGCCCTTGCGTTCTTTCGAGCTCGCTCAACAACATTAGGTGAGCCGCGGCTAGTTGCTACACTAGCCGCACCCTTGCATCGTTTTGAGCCTGCTCAACAACGTAAGTTAGCTGCGGCTAGTTGCTACACTAGCCGCGCCCTTACTTTGCTTCGAGCCCCGCTCAGCAACTTAAGTGAGCTGCAGCTAGCTGCGACAAGGTTTCTTGCCGGTAGCGGCACCGCCAGTTCCGCGCTCAGCGCTCGCGGTCTGGATGCCTGCACCGACAAGTTCCCTAAAAGCGTAGGGCAAAAACATACAAAGGGAGGAGTCAAGTAAAGGGAATAACATTGCAATGGCTACCCAGAAGAAAATTATATTACAAAATAGCTTGTCGCAGCTCTAATAAATGTTTTCTATAACATAGCTAGCAGCGACAAGGAAAGAAGGAAGCCGGCGACCTAGTCGACGCGGTCGCCCTCGATCCTCTTGATCCCGCTCACCTTGTCCACAATGGGTGCGACAAGGGCCTTGAGCTCTTCCTGATCGATATCAGGCGGCAAGGATCTGAGGACGTTGTGGAGGCGGAGGCCTGGATTGCGGAAGGCCACCTTCATCAACACCTTCTGAAGGGCTCCCGCACAGATCTCGCGCGACTCGTCGGCCAGCCGCTTCGGGATCTCATCCCGGAGCCGCTGGAGCGCCGTCGCCACGCCTTGGAAGAACACAGTGAGCTTGGCGCTAGGTTGGAGGTTTTCGTCGGAGGAGTACCCGAAGTCCTCCACCCCCAGCTGCGCCAGCTCCTTGTCGATGTCCCCGGCGGCGTTCACGAGGCTCTCTGTCCAGTGCTCCACCGTATCCCTAAAGGCGTTTTGGGTGGTGGCAGCACTCTCCAGCAACGCCTTGTCGGCATCGATCTCCTTCTTCAAGGCCGCCTCCCGCTCCTTAGCACCGTCCAGCGCCCTGGTCAAAGCGACCAGCCTCGACTCGAGGGCGGCGTTGGAGTCCTTGGCGGCGCTGAGCTCTTCGCCATATGCTTTGCGGTCAGCCTCCAGCTGCACCACCTTCATCTCCAGCACCTTTTTGGCGGCCTCGGCAGCGGCGGCAGCGTCCTCCGCTTGCTTGAGGGCTCCGCCCAGCTTCTCCTCGCGCGCGGCAAGCTCCTCCTCGTGAGCGTCGAGGTCGACCTTCCGCTACGGCTGCTCGCCCACTTCCGCGGCTAGCTTCACGGCGGCAAGTCGCTGCAGCTCTTCGGCTTCGGCCTTCTCGAGGAGAAAGGCCTTCTTCGCCTCAGCGAGCTGCTCCCGCTCCTCTGCCAAGGATCAGACGGCTTCCCGATGGAAACCCGCGAGCTCGTCTGCGCGCTTCTCAATGTCTGCTCCCGCCTTCGCGACAAGCGCCTCGCGGGACTCCAGCTTGGCTTGTCGCGCGCGGTAGAGCGACATCAACCTGCGCAGAAGCCGCTCCTCCTCGGGCTCGTCGCTGCTGCTGCTTGGCGCGTCGACCAGCTTCAACCCCGCGGAGGCCAGCACTTCTCCGTCGAAGACCTCCCCCTCGAACGGCGCCCTGGAGCTTGATGCCCAGGGGAGGTTGATGAAGACGCCTTCGCCGGCTTTCAAGTAAACGCCCGGCTGGGGCTCCTCGATGCTTGGCGCTGCGGCTTCGGCGGACGGGTCGGCGGTCGGTGCAGCGCCTGGCGCTCCTGCGGCCTCTGGGCCGTCAGTACGATCGCCAGATCCCTCGCCAGCCGCCGCGGCGCCAGCCTCGGCGGCCTCGGCGCTGGCGGCGTCACCGCCACCGGCTGCGTCCTCAGCAGCGACCTCGGTCTCCATCCGCTCCGCAGCAGATGGGTCTAATGGCCGGCAAAGGGGGAAAGAGTCAAACAAGATCCAGCCAAAAACTCAAAGAGACTAGAAGAAGAAGAACCCAAGGGAAGATTTGAAGCAAGGAGATTACCTGCGCTAGGCTCGGTGGCCATGGTCTCTGCCGCTGGGGGGATGCTGGCGCCGTCCCTTGGCGGAGAGCTCCCCCTTGCCGGAGAGCCACCCCCTGCCGGAGAATCTCTTGCCGGAGAATTTTCCCTGGGCGACGTAGTTGAAGTAGATGGCATGCCCGGGGGCTGTCTCCAGACGCTCCTGGTGAGGCTGCTCTGCTCCTACGCAAGGCAACAAGCGGATATCAGCAAAGACAAGTACCTATGCGCGCCTCACCGCGGCAAAAAGTTCACACACTTACGCTGGGGGCTGCCATGGAGGAAAGTCGCCAGGTCCGGCAAGGTTGTCTCGGGCGCGCCACCTGTTGTCGCAGTGGGCACGTCCTCGACGATGACCACCGGGGCCTTAGCTCTCTTTACCGCTCTCTGGGCCAGAGTCCTGAAAAGGAGCAGGCTCAGGGAGAAGCAATTGAGAAGCAAGAACCGAAGAAGTGCGAATGCAGCAAGAGAAGCTTACTCTTCGTCATCCTCCTCGTCGGAACTCAGCGCGGAGAAGTCGAAGCCCGGCGCGCTCCCAGAGCGAGGAGGCGGAGGAGAAGCTTCCCTCGGCCGCTTAGCGGGTGCGGTGGTGGCGGTCTGAGAAGACCCCGCTTCGGCTGGCGGCACGGCACGGGAAGCGGCAGGGACCGAAGCGGTGGTTCAGGTGGACCCCGCTCCAGTTGCCGGCGTAGCATGAGGCGCTCCCGCGGCAACGGTGTTTGCCGTGGTCGAGCGCGTCACGCGGCGTGGCGACTGTTGACCCGCTTGCCGCCCCGCCTCGTCGCCAACCTTGTGGAGACGCCTCCGGGGCGGCGTTGGGGCCTCTGATTCTGGTGGGCCGTCCGGAGGCAAGGAGGAAGAGGAGTCGACTTGCCGCGAGCTGCCTGTATCTTTGGTAGGCTCGCTCGGCCCGGCGTCTTGCCCGGCAAGCCCCTCCTTGCCGGCGGACTCCCCTTGCTCGCCACAGCTCGCCACTTCTGCCGCGTGTGCTTCCGCGGTGGTGAACCCAAACTCGCCCGCGGCTGCGGCTACCGCCGCCTCCTCCAGCCTGGTGGCGATGCGCGCCATCTCCGCATCAGTGGTGTCGCGGGTGAGGCCGTCTTTCTCGTCGAGGCGGACAGCCACTTCCACCAAGTTGTCGAAGAACTGCTGCACGACCTCGTCGGCAGGCTCCTGCCAAGTTGGCACAATCCCGTGCGAGTCGCATTCCGGCATCATTGCACGGATGCGGTCGAGCGCGGAGTTGTTGCACAAAGGCACGACGCCCCCGGCAACCTGAACACCTCAGGATGCTGGGGGTCATACCTGAACAGCTCCTGCAGCATCGCGTGGAGTTCCAGAACTGTGAAGTTGTAGTTGAGGCCCGGCCGCAGCCTCATAATGTCTGCCGCGTTCTTGAACTCCCAAGTTGGCCTCCCCCGCTCTTGCAGGGGGGCGATGCGGCGGCGGAGGAAGTCTGCGCCAACCGCGCCGACAGTGAGCCCGGCATTCCGGAGACGCAGGATCCTGGTGACGGCGATCCCCAGCCTGTCGTCCTCCGGGGCCAGGTCGCTCCAGTCGTCGCCGTGCGCCACCGGGGTTTGGCGCCGGGCGGTGAAAGGCTGCGGACTCTCCTCGACAATCCAGCACCAGTCAGCCCTCCACTCCTCCCACTTGCCGCGGAACCCTCCCTCCAGATAGGTCTCCTTCTTGCCGGGCCTCGAAATCCAGGCAATCCCGCCGGATAGAGGCTCTCCTCTCTCTACTCGAGGAGTGAAGAAATGGCGGAAGAGGGCCACATTGGGAAGAACTCCGACAAAGTTTTCGCAGAGATGCGCGAAAACTGCCATCGTCAGAACGACGTTGGGGGTGAAGTCGAGGAGGTGAAACCCATAGGTGTTCATGACGTCGCAGAAGAAATCAGAGAAGGGCGGGCAGAGCCCGCAATAGAAGAACAACGCGAAGAAGGCATACCCATTTGGGGTAGTCTCACAGGCGGCGGCGGGGAGAACTCTTGTGCGCGGATGCGCGCGCGTCTCCGCCGACCAGAACAAAGAATAGTCCGCCTTCAGCTCCATCGCGCCGAGCCTGGGGGGAAAACAGCCCGCGTCTTCCGCAGCGCCGCGAGCCGATGCGCCTCGGTCGTCTTCACGGTCTTCCCCCTGTCGGCTTTCGGAGCCATGGCGGGAGCAGTGGAGGGGGTCGATGGCGTTGGTGGTGCTGGCGGCGGCGGAGGGCGGAGCGCTGCTCTCTCTCTCTGCTTCGGGGAAGCGAGAGGGCGGCAGAGATTTCCGAGATTGGGAACGGCAACGGGCGAATGAGCCAACTGCCCCCGCTTCCCCTGCTCTTAAAGGGGGAAGGGGGCGGACGTTCCGCATTTCGAGAGAAGGAACCCCCACGACCCCCCCACAACGCCGCATTCAACGCGTGCCGTTCGGGGGGAGGGCGCGGGGGAAGCGGAGGAAGGTGCTGCGCGACCTAGGCCGCGCGTGCCCGTGCACTGTTTTGGGCCTGGCCCAACAGCGCTCGGCACCGTGTCTGGCCCAGGCCCGGGGGCTCCTGTCGGTGTACTAGAGTAGGGGTACCCTTGTACCCCGAACTTGTGCACGGGCAGTCACAGCGTCCCGCGGCAAGGCCTGCCAGGTCACCGCCAAGATTCCTTGTGGTCCCTCTGAAGACCATTCAAGAACAAAGTACTCAAGACAAGACCCCGGCAAGAGGAGCTTGCCGGGAAGAAGGCAAGACCCCGGCAAGAGGAGCTTGCCGGGAAGGCCATCAGAAGCTTCCCAAGACCCCGGCAAGAGGCGCTTGCCGGGAAGGCCGTCCGAGGCATTCCAAGGAACTTGCCGCGGCGCACTACGCGCCCCGACAAGGCCCGGTGAGCGACAAGTCGACGGCCGCGGCAAGGCGCTTGCCGCGGCAAGCCCCCACTCCACGCCCGCGCTCCAGCACATCCACCCACGTGTCGCTTCGGGGCCCCTCCCGAGCGCACGTGGCAGGAGGCTGTGCAGTTAGGGGCGTGCGGTGGCACGCAGGCGCTGACAAGACAACCACCGTGGCAAGACGGTGGCGTCCCTAGCGGTCCCTTTCGGTGCTTTCTAGGCGACACAGACGGGCATTTAATGCCCTTGTCCCCTGCCGTCAGGGTTAGGTATGATAACACTGTAGCAGCTAGCTGTGCCTACTACAGCACCTAGCTGTGCCTACCCACGGCACCCTTTCCATTTTTGCCCTTGGCCCCCGTTGCTCTATGTCGGTAACCCCTTGAGTATAAAAGGAGGCCCGTGTGCAACGTAGGGGGGGTCGGCCACCTCGAGAGCCCTCGCGAGGTTCAACAATTCCACACACTCACGCTCGCTCCCGAGCTAGAAATCAATACCAATCCACAAAGCAGGAGTAGGGTTTTACGCATCCTTGCGGCCCGACCTGGGTAAATCGCCCGCGTGCTTCACCTCGATTTACCCCTCGCACGACCAACCGCCCGCTTGCTTCGCCTCGATCTGCTCTTTGCGCAACCTCCGCCCCCTGCCGAACCAAAAGGGACCCGGTTCGCCGGTCCCATAGGTGCCCGTGGATCAGAAACCCCGGCACATCTACTTGTATTTTCTGGACCACAACAAATTTTCTTAGGAAATGAAGGACGTGTGGTATGTCAGCAAATGATTTTATTCAAGAGAGGTAACTTGTTTCTTACTTAGTCTGTTATTTTAAAGGTTTGACATATAGCAAATTTGTTCATAAGAAAACACAATGATCAAAGTGGTTATCAAATGTAGGCTCTTTTTCTGCGTACAGAGCTACTGATGCCATCTTCATCCTTTGTATGGTGCTCCTCCTTTAAATTTTACTACTGATGTGTTGACCTACTTTTCTATACTGTTAGTTTCTCATCTCATTTCTTTCATTGTTGTAGATTGACAAGATGAATAGATGATGCATGGCTCAAATGTTGATTCCAAGGTCGGGAGTGGGGCTGCTAATGAACAATTAGAATGTGATTTTTGTGGTCAATGTTTCAGACATTATGTTTTAGAATAGTTGAGAATTAGGCAACTACTAGTAGATAGTTTCACATCTTGTAAACTTTTGACCATATTCTTTGTAATGCAACATATTTCATATAATATATGATACCTTTTTGTTTGTTATATTGTGTGGTTTTTATGCACTATCAAATTGACCCAATTATTTTGGAAATACCATTAATTGTTCTTGCTATCTAGAAAGCTTCTGGTTGTTGCAATGATTTGTTATATCCATTTGAAAATCCTTTTGTGTAGGGTAGCCACCAACGCATATGAAGTGTTGTTAAATTGTAACTATATACGTTGCTATCTTACAACGCTTGTACATGCTGTTTACCAATGAATCTATATACGTTGTTGTAGACCCTTCCAACACCAGCAACTACAACGCATAAAAATCCGTTGGTGTAGACCATAGCAACGCATATAGGAACATACGACAACGCATCGATGCGTTGCTGAAGGGGGGTTCCTGTTGTAGTGAGGATTACCGTACCACTCTGGTGTGGGTCTTACTCTGGTTGATCTACGAGGTTCGGTAGCAACTTGATCTGAAGTTTCATGATCATCATCATTAGCATCCTCACTAATTGGTGTAGGTGTCACAGAAACCGGTTTCTGTGATGTACTACTTTCCAATAAGGGAGCAGGTATAGATACCTCATCAAGTTCTACTTTTCTCCCACTCACTTCTTTCGATAGAAACTCCTTCTCTAGAAAAACTCTGAATTTAGCAACAAAAAGTCTTGCCTTTGGATCTGTGATAGAAGGTGTACCCAACAGTCTCCTTTGGGTATCCTATGAAGACACATTTCTCCGATTTGGGTTCGAGCTTATCAGGTTGAAGCTTCTTCACATAAGCATCGCAGCCCCAAACTTTCAGAAATGACAACTTTGGTTTCTTGCCAAACCACAGTTCATAAGGCGTCGTCTCAACGGATTTCGATGGTGTCCTATTTAACGTGAATGCAGCCATCTCTAAAGCATAACCCCAAAACGATAGCGGTAAATCAGTAAGAGACATCATAGATCGCACCATATCTAATAAAGTACGATTACGACGTTCGGACACACCATTACGCTGTGGTCTTCCGGGTGGCGTGAGTTGCGAAACTATTCCGCATTGTTTCAAATGTAGACCAAACTCGTAGCTCAAATATTCTCCTCCATGATAAGATCATAGAAACTTTATTTTCTTGTTACGACAATTTTCAACTTCACTCCGAAATTCTTTGAACTTTTCAAATGTTTCAGACTTATGTTTCATTAAGTAGATATACCCATATCTGCTTAAATCATTTGTGAAGGTGAGAAAATAACGATATCCGCCACGAGCCTCAACATTCATTGGACCACACACATCTGTATGTATGATTTCCAACAAATCTGTTGCTCTCTCCATAGTACCGGAGAACGGCGTTTTAGTCATCTTACCCATGAGGCACGGTTCGCAAGTACCAAGTGATTCATAATCAAGTGGTTCCAAAAGTCCATCAGTATGGAGTTTCTTCATGCGCTTTACATCGATATGACCTAAACGGCAGTGCCACAAATAAGTTGCACTATCATTATCAACTCTGCATCTTTTGATTTCAACATTATGAATATGTGTATCACTACTATCGAGATTCATCAAAAATAGACCACTCTTTAAGGGTGCATGACCATAAAAGATATTACTCATATAAATAGAACAACCATTATTCTCTGATTTAAATGAATAACCGTCTCGCATCAAACAAGATCCAGATATAATGTTCATGCTCAACGCTGGCACCAAATAACAATTATTTAGGTCTAATACTAATCCCGAAGGTAGATGTAGAGGTAGCGTGTCGACCGCTATCACATCGACTTTGGAACCATTTCCCACGCGCATCGTCACCTCGTCCTTAGCCAATCTTCGCTTAATCCGTAGCCCCTGTTTTGAGTTGCTAATGTTAGCAACAGAACCAGTATCAAATACCCAGGTGCTACTGCGAGCATTAGTAAGGTACACATCAATAACATGTATATCACATATACCTTTGTTTTACTTTGCCATCCTTCTTATCCGCCAAATACTTGGGGCAGTTCTGCTTCCAGTGACCAGTCTGCTTGCAGTAGAAGCACTCAGTCTTAGGCTTAGGTCCAGACTTGGGTTTCTTCTCCTGAGCAGCAACTTGTTTGCTGTTCTTCTTGAAGTTCCCTTTCTTCTTCCCTTTGCCCTTTTTCTTGAAACTGGTGGTCTTATTGACCATCAACACTTGATGCTCCTTCTTGATTTCTACCTCCGCGGCTTTTAGCATCGCGAAGAGCTCAGGAGTAGTCTTATTCATCCCTTGCATATTATAGTTCATCACGAAGCTTTTGTAGCTTGGTGGCAGTGATTGAAGAACTCTGTCAATGACACTATCAACAGGAAGATTAACCCCCAGTTGAGTCAAGTGATTATGATACCCAGACATTTTGAGTATATGTTCACTGACAGAACTATTCTCCTCCATCTTGCAGCTATAGAACTTATTGGAGACTTCATATCTCTCAATCCGGGCATTTGCTTGAAATATTAACTTCAACTCCTGAAACATCTCATATGCTCCATGACGTTCAAAACGTTGTTGAAGACCCGGTTCTAAGCCGTAAAGCATGGCGCACTGAACTATCAAGTAGTCATCAGCTTTGCTCTGCCAGACGTTCATAACATATGGTGTTGCTCCTGCAGCAGGCTTGGCACTTAGCGTTGCTTCCAGGACGTAATTCTTCTGTGCAGCAATGAGCATAATCCTCAAGTTACGGACCCAGTCCGTGTAATTGCTACCATCATCTTTCAACTTTGCTTTCTCAAGGAACGCATTAAAATTCAACGGAACAACAGCACGAGCCATCTATCTACAATCAAACATAGACAAGAAAGATACTATCAGGTACTAAGTTCATGATAAATTTAAGTTCAATTAATCATATTACTTAAGAACTCCCACTTAGAAAGATATCCCTCTAATCCTCTAAGTGATCACGTGATCCAAATCAACTAAACCATGTCCGATCATCACGTGAGATGGAGTAGTATCAATGGTGAACATCAATATGTTGATCATATCTACTATATGATTCACGCTCGACCTTTCGGTCTCTGTGTTCCGAGGCCATATCTGTTATATGCTAGGCTCGTCAAGTTTAACCTGAGTATTCCGCGTGTGCAACTGTTTTGCACTCGTTGTATTTGAACGTAGAGCCTATCACACCCGATCATCACGTGGTGTCTCAGCACGAAGAACTTTTGCAACGGTGCATACTCAGGGAGAACACTTATACTTTGTTAATTTAGTGAGGGATCATCTTATAATGCTACCGTCAATCAAAGCAAGATAAGATGCATAAACCATAAACATCACATGCAATCAATATAAGTGATATGATATGGCCATCATCATCTTGTACTTGTGATCTCCATCTTCAAAGTACCGTCATGATCACCATCGTCACCGGCGCGACACCTTGATCTCCATCGTAGCATCGTTGTCGTCTCGCCAATCTTATGCTTCCACGACTATCGCTACCGCTTAGTGATAAAGTAAAGCATTACAGCGCGATTGCATTGCATACAATAAAGCGACAACCATATGGCTCCTGCCAGTTGCCGATAACTCGGTTACAAAACATGATCATCTCATACAATAAAATTTAGCATCATGTCTTGACCATATCACATCACAACATGCCCTGCAAAAACAAGTTAGACGTCCTCTACTTTGTTGTTGCAAGTTTTACGTGGCTGCTACGGGCTTAGCAAGAACCGTTCTTACCTACGCATCAAAACCACAATGATAGTTTGTCAAGTTGGTGCTGTTTTAACCTTCGCAAGGACCGGGCGTAGCCACACTTGGTTCAACTAAAGTTGGAGAAACTGACACCCGCCAGCCACCTGTGTGCAAAGCACGTCGGTAGAACCAGTCTCGCGTAAGCGTACGCGTAATGTCGGTCCGGGCCGCTTCATCCAACAATACCGCCGAACCAAAGTATGACATGCTGGTAAGCAGTATGACTTATATTGCCCACAACTCACTTGTATTCTACTCGTGCACAACATCAACGCATAAAAACTGGCTTGGATGCCACTGTTGGGGAACGTAGTAATTTCAAAAAAATTCCTATGCACACGCAAGATCATGGTGATGCATAGCAACGAGAGAGGAAAGTGTTGTCTACGTACCCTCGTAGACCGAAAGCGGAAGCGTTAGCACAACGTGGTTGATGTAGTCGTACGTCTTCATGGCCCGACCGATCAAGCACCGAAACTACGGCACCTCCGAGTTCTAGCACACGTTCAGCTCGATGACAATCCCCGGACTCTGATCCAGCAGAATGTTGGGGAAGAGTTCCGTCAGCACGATGGCGTGGTGACGATCTTGATGTTCTACCATCGCAGGGCTTCGCCTAAGCACTTCTACAATATTATTGAGGATTATGGTGGAGGGAGGCACCGCACACGGCTAAGAGATCAATGATCAATTGTTGTGTCTTTGGGGTGCCCCCTGCCCCAGTATATAAAGGAGCAAGGGGGAGGAGGTGCGGCCAGGCAAGGGGCGCGCCAGGAGGAGTCCTACTCCCATCGGGAGTAGGACTCCCCCCTTTCCACGTTGAACTAGGACTTGGGGGGGAAGGAGAGAAAGAGGGGAAAGGAAAGGGGGGGGCGCCCCCCCCTCCTTGTCCAATTCGGACTTGGGGGGGGCGGCTGCCCCTTTGCCTCCTCTCTACTTCCTCCACTAGGCCCATTAAGGCCCATTAGGTTACGGGGGGTTCCGGTAACCTCCCGGTACTCCGGTAAAATGCCGATTTCACCCGGAACACTTCCGATGTCCAAACATAGGCTTACAATATATCAATATTTATGTCTTGGCCATTTCAAGACTCCTCGTCATGTCCATGATCACATCCGGGACTCCGAACAACCTTTGGTACATCAAAACATATAAACTCATAATGAAACTGTCATCGTAACGTCAAGCGTGCGGACCCTACGGGTTCAAGAACAATGTAGACATGACCGAGACACGTCTCCGGTCAATAACCAATAGCGGAACCTGGATGCTCACATGGGCTCCTACATATTCTACGAAGATCTTTATCGGTCAGACCGCATAACAACATATGTTGTTCCCTTTGTCATCGGTATGTTACTTGCCCGAGATTCAATCGTCAGTATCTTAATACCTAGTTCAATCTCGTTACCGGCAAGTCTCTTTACTCGTTCTGGAATACATCATCCCGCAACTAACTCATTAGCTGCAATGCTTGTAAGGCTTTAAGTGATGTGCATTACCGAGAGGGCCCAGAGATACCTCTCCGACAATCGGAGTGACAAATCCTAATCTCGAAATACGCCAACCCAACAAGTACCTTCGGAGACACCTGTAGAGCACCTTTATAATCACCCAGTTACGTTGTGACGTTTGGTAGCACACAAAGTGTTCCTTTGGTAAAAGGGAGTTGCATAATCTCATAGTTATAGGAACATGTATAAGTCATGAAGAAAGCAATAGCAACAAACTAAACGATCAAGTGCTATGCTAACGGAATGGGTCAAGTCAATCACATCATTCTCCTAATGATGTGATCCCGTTAATCAAATGATAACTCATGTCTATGGTTAGGACACATAACCATCTTTGATCAACGAGCTAGTCAAGTAGAGGCATACTAGTGACACTCTGTTTGTCTGTGTATTCACACATGTATTATGTTTCCGGTTAATACAATTCTAGCATGAATAATAAACATTTATCATGATACAAGGAAATAAATAATAACTTTATTATTGCCTCTAGGGCATATTTCCTTCAACAAGCTCTCACGGTAAACGAAGGATATTACTTCTCCCGGGAAGACCCGATCAGTCTCGGAATCCCGGTTACAAGACATTTCGACAATGGTAAAACAAGACCAGCAAAGCCGCCCGATGTGCCGAAAATCCCGATAGGAGCTGCACATATCTCGTTCTCAGGGCAACACCGGATAGGTCAAGCTACGAGTAAAACCAACCCTCTAGTTGCCCCGAAGTGGCCTCGCAGGCTGCCCGATTTGGACCAACACGTAGAGAAGCACTGGCCCGTGGGTGTTATAATAAAGATGACCCTTGGGTTAATTACTCCCAAGGGAAGGGTATAGGTTGTTACGCAAATGTAAAACCAAGGTTGGGCCTTGCTGGAGGAGTTTTATTCAAAGCGAATTGTCAAGGAGTTCCCATAACACCCAACCGCATAAGGGACGCAAAATCAAGGAACATAACATCAGTATGGCGGAAACTAGGGCGGCAAGAGTCGAACAAAACACTAGGCATAAGGCCGAGCCTTCCACCCTTTACCAAGTATATATATATATATATGTATTAATTAAATAAGAGATATTGTGATATCCCAACATATCCATGTTCCAACATGGAACAAACTTCATCTTCACCTGTAACTAACAACGCTATATGAGGGGCTGAGCAAAAGCGATAACATAGCCAAACAATGGTTCGCTAGGAAGGAGGGTTAGAGGCTTGACATGGCAATATGGGAGGCATGATATAACAAGTGGTAGGTAGCGCGACATAGCGGTAGAGCGAACAACTAGCAAGCAAAGATAGAAGTGATTTCGAGGGTATGGTCATCTTGCTTGAGATCCCGCAAGGAAGAAGAACGAGTCCATGACGAAGACAAACGGACGAAGTCGAACGAATCCTCACAAACGCTATGTTATCGGAACTAACTGATACGTCTCCAACGTATCTATAATTTTTGATTGCTCCATGCTATATTATCTACTGTTTTGGACATTATTGCGCTTTATTATCCACTTTTATATTATTTTTGGGACTAACCTATTAACCGGAGGCCCAACCCAGAATTGCTGTTTTTTGCCTGTTTTAGGGTTTCGAAGAAAAGGAATATCAAACGGAATCCAAACGGAATGAAATCTTCGGGAACGTGATTTTCTCAATGAACAAGACCTAGGAGACTTGGACCCTACGTCAAGACACAAAAGAGGAGGCCATGAGGTAGGGGGGTGCGCCTACCGCCCCCCCAGGTGCGCCCTCCACCCTCGTGGGCCCCCTGTTGCTCCACCGACATACTCCTTCCTCCTATATATACCTACGTACCCCCAAACGATCAGATACGGAGCTAAAACCCTAATTCCACCGCCGAACTTTCTGTATCCACGATATCCCATCTTGGGGCCTGTTCCGGAGCTTCGCCGGAGGGGGCATCGATCACGGAGGGCTTGTACATCAAGACCATAGCCTCTCCGATGAAGTGTGAGTAGTTCACCTCAGACCCACGGGTCCATAGTTAGTAGCTAGATGGCTTCTTCTCTCTTTTTGGATCTCAATACAATGGTCTCCCCCTCTCTTGTGGAGAACTATTCGATGTAATCTTCTTTTTGCGGTGTGTTTGTTGAGACCGATGAATTGTGGTTTTATGATCAAGTCTATCTATGAACAATATTTGAATCTTCTCTGAATTCTTTTATGTATGATTGGTTATCTTTGCAAGTCTCTTTGAATTATCAGTTTGGTTTGGCCTACTAGATTGGTTTTTCTTGCAATGGGAGAAGTGCTTAGCTTTGGGTTCAATCTTGCGGTGTCCTTTCCCAATGACAGTAGGGGCAGCAAGGCACGTATTGTATTGTTGCCATCGAGGATAACAAGATGGGGTTTTCATCATATTGCATGAGTTTATCCCTCTACATCATGTCATCTTGCTTAAGGCGTTACTCTATTTTCATTAACTTAATACTCTAGATGCATGCTGGATAGCGGTCGATGAGTGGAGTGATAGTAGTAGATGCAGGCAGGAGTCGGTCTACTTGTCTCGGACGTGATGCCTATATACATGATCATACCTAGATATTCTCATAACTATGCTCAATTCTGTCAATTGCTCAACAGTAATTTGTTCACCCACCTTAGAATACTTATGCTCTCGAGAGAAGCCACTAGTGAAACCTATGGCCCCCGGGTCTATCTTCATCATATTAATCTCCTACTACTTAGTTATTTCCTTTGCTTTTATTTTACTTTGCATCTTTATCACAAAAATACCAAAAATATTATCTTATCATATCTATCAGATCTCACTCTCGTAAGTGGCCGTGTAGGGATTGACAACCCCATATCGCGTTGGTTGCAAGGATTTATTTGTTTTGTGCAGGTACGAGGGACTGGCGCATAGCCTCCTACTGGATTGATACCTTGGTTCTCAAAAACTGAGGGAATACTTACGCTACTTTGCTGCATCATCCCTTCCTCTTCGAGGAAAACCAATGCAGTGCTCAAGAGGTATCAAGAAGGATTTCTGGCACCGTTGCCGGGGAGGTCTACGCAAAAGTCAATATACCAAGTACCCATCACATACCCTTATCTCCCGCATTACATTATTTGCCATTTGCCTCTCGTTTTCCTCTCCCCCACTTCACCCTTGCCGTTTTATTCGCCCTCTCTCTCTATCCTCCCTCTCTTTCTCTATTTGCCTCTTTTTGCCCGCTTGCTTTTTGTTTGCTTGTGTGTTAGTTCGTTTGCTTGTCATTATGGCTAGTCCCTTATCTTCTCTGTTGTCTCCCGAGAATGAAATTCTAAATTTTAAGCAAAGGGAGGGGGAAAATCTAAAAGACGCTTGGTATAGAATTTGCAATGCTCAAAATAGATCTACAAGGAAGCAATCTACTTCTGTTCTTCTTTGCAATTTTTATGTAGGCATTACTCCTTGGCATAGATATGTCCTTGATACTATTACTGGAGGGAACTTCTTGGGTAGCCATACTTTTGATTCTTATAATGCTATGATAGATTTGTTTGGCTCACTCCCTCTTTTGGTTAATGGAACTGTATTGACTTTGGAGCATGTAATGCAAAGACTTGAAATTATTGAAAATAAGGTTGCTACCGTAGAGATAATTGAAAATATGGATAAAAATATCCACAACCGAATCTCTCAATATGGATCTAAAGTAGGAGTCACTTTGAAAAATATTAAAGAGAAGGAACCCATAGTTAATGAGAAAATAAATCACGATTCCACTAGAATCGATAAACTTGAGGATATTATTACCAACTTGAGAACCGCTTTTTCTTCCGTAAAGAATACTCCAAGTCCTCCCACTAAAATTGCCAAGTTTATGTATGTTCCTAAAAATAAGGGTGAATCTTCTAGTAAGGAAACTGCGGATCTTAAATCTATAAGTATTCATCCTAATCTTTTTGCTATCATTAAGGAACCATTTGTTACAAATGATTTTCTCTATCTTGTGCCTAAAAGTTTGATAATCAATAAAAAGAAAGAAATTCCTAAAGATGGTAGATGCCTCATTGAAGAATTGCCTACCAAAGATGGCAATACCTAGATCTATGCTTGCTTGTTATGCCTAGCTAGGGGCGTTAAACAATAGCACTTGTTGGGAGGCAACCCAATTTTATTTTTATTCCTTGCTTTTTGCTCCTGTTTAGTAATAAATAATTTATTTAGCCTCTATTTTGGTTGTGTTTTTTGTGTTTAATTAGTGTTTGTGCTAAGTAGAACCATTGGGAAGACTTGGGGAAAGTCTTGTTAAACTTGCTGTAAAAAACACAAACTTTAGCGCTCACAAGAACTGCTGCCATTTTTATTTGGAAAGTGATATTTAGTTAATTCTTTTTTCAGATGATTAATAAATAAATTCCTCACGTCCAGAAAGTTATTTTAGAATTTTTGGAGTTCCAGATCTTGCGCTAGCTACAGATTACTACAGACTGTTCTGTTTTTGAGAGATTCTATTTTTCGTGTGTTGTTTGCTTATTTTGATGAATCTATGACTAGTAAAATAGTTTATAAACCATAGAGAAGTTGGAATACAGTAGGTTTAACACCAATATAAATAAATAATTAGTTCATTACAGTACCTTGAAGTGGTCTTTTGTTTTCTTTCGCTAACGGAGTTCACGAGATTTTCTACTTTGAGTTTTGTGTTGTGAAGTTTTCAAGTTTTGGGTAAAGATTTGATGGATTATGGAACAAGGAGTGGCAAGAGCCTAAGCTTGGGGATGCCCATGGAACCCCCAAGATAATCTAAGGACATCTAAAATCCAAAGCTTGGGGATGCCCCGGAAGGCATCCCCTCTTTCGTCTACTTCTATCGGTAACTTTACGTGGAGCTATATTTTTATTCGCCACATGATATGTGTTTTGCTTGGAGCGTCTTGTATGATTTGAGTCTTTACTTTTTAGTTTACCACAATCATCCTTGATGTACACACCTTTTGAGAGAGCCATACATGATTTGGAATTTGTTAGAATACTCTATGCGCTTCACTTATATCTTTTGAGTTATATAGTTTTGCTCTAGTACTTCACTTATATCTTTTAGAGCACGGTGGTGGATTTATGTTATAGAAACTATTGATCTCTCATGCTTCACTTAGATTATTTTGAGAGTCTTAAATAGCATGGTAATTTTCTTAAAATCCTAATATGCTAGGTATTCAAGATTAGTAAAATTTTCTTATGAGTGTTTTGAATACTAAGAGAAGTTTGATGCTTGATGATTGTTTTGAGATATGGAGGAAATAATATCAAAGTCGTGCTAGTTGAGTAGTTGTGAAATTGAGAAATGCTTGTGTTGAAGCTTGCAAGTCCCGTAGCATGCACATATGGTAAACGTTATGTAACAAATTTGAAACATGAGGTGTTATTTGATTGTCCTCCTTATGAGTGGCGGTCGGGGACGAGCGATGGTCTTTTCCTACCAATCTATCCCCCTAGGAGCATGCACGTAGTGCCGAGGTTTTTGATGACTTGTAGATTTTTGCAATAAGTATGTGAGTTCTTTATGACTAATGTTGAGTCCATGGATTATACGCACTCTCACCCTTCCATCCTTGCTAGCCTCTTCGGTACCGTGCATTGCCCTTTCTCACATTGAGAGTTGGCGCAAACTTCGCCGGTACATCCAAACCCCGTGATATGATACGCTCTTTCACACATAAACCTCCTTATATCTTCCTCAAAACAGCCACCATACCTACCTATTATGGCATTTCCATAGCCATTCCGAGATATATTGCCATGCAACTTTCCACCATTCCGTTTATCATGACACATTCATCATTGTCATATTGCTTAGCATGATCATGTAGTTGACATAGTATTTGTGGCAAAGCCACCGTTCATAATTCTTTCATACATGTCACTCTTGGTCCATTGCATATCCCGATACACCGCCGGAGGCATTCATATAGAGTCATATTTTGTTCTAGTATCGAGTTGTAATCATTGAGTTGTAAATAAATAGAAGTGTGATGATCATCATTTTCTAGAGCATTGTTCCAAGTGAGGAATTATAAAAAAAGAAAAAAAGAGAAAGGCCATATAAAAAAAGAGAAAGGCCAAATAAAAAAATGATGAGAGAAAAAGAGAGAAGGGACAATGTTACTATCCTTTGCCACACTTGTGCTTCAAAGTAGCACCATAATCTTCATGATAGAGAGTCTCTTGTTTTTTCACTTTCATATACTAGTGGGAATTTTCATTATAGAACTTGGCTTGTATATTCCAACAATGGGCCTCCTCAAGTGCCCTAGGTCTTCGTGAGCAAGCAAGTTGGATGCACACCCACTTAGTTTCTTTTGTTGAGCTTTCATACATTTATAGCTCTAGTGCATCAGTTGCATGGCAATCCCTACTCCTTGCATTAACATCAATCGGTGGGCATCTCCATAGCCCATTGATTAGCCTCGTTGATGTGAGACTTTCTCCTTTTTGTCTTCTCCACATAACCCCTCTCATTATATTCTATTCCACCCATAGTGCTATGTCCATGGCTCGCGCTCATATATTGCGTGAAAGTTTATAGGTTTGAGATTATTAAAGTATGAAACAATTGCTTGGCTTGTCATCGGGGTTGTGCATGATGAGAGCATACTTGTGTGACGAAAATGGAGCATGACTAAACTATATGATTTTGTAGGGATGAACTTTCTTTGGCCATGTTATTTTGAGAAGACATAATTGCTTACTTAGTATGCTTGAAGTATTATTATTTCTATGTCAATATGAACTTTTGTCTTGAATCTTTCGGATCTGAATATTCATACCATAATTAAGAAGAATTACATTAAAATTATGCCAAGTAGCACTCCGCATCAAAAATTCTGTTTTTATCATTTACCTACTCGAGGACGAGCAGGAATTAAGCTTGGGGATGCTTGATACGTCTCCAACGTATCTATAATTTTTGATTGCTCCATGCTATATTATCTACTGTTTTGGACATTATTGGGATTTATTATCCACTTTTATATTATTTTTGGGACTAACCTATTAACCGGAGGCCCAGCCCAGAATTGCTATTTTTTTGCCTGTTTTAGGGTTTCGAAGAAAAGGAATATCAAACGGAATCCAAACGGAATGAAATCTTCGGGAACGTGATTTTCTCAATGAACAAGACCTAGGAGACTTGGACCCTACGTCAAGACACAAAAGAGGAGGCCACAAGGTAGGGGGGTGCGCCTACCGCCCCCCCAGGTGCGCCCTCCACCCTCGTGGGCCCCCTGTTGCTCCACCGACATACTCCTTCCTCCTATATATACCTACGTACCCCCAAACGATCAGATACGGAGCTAAAACCCTAATTCCACCGCCGAACTTTCTGTATCCACGATATCCCATCTTGGGGCCTGTTCCGGAGCTTCGCCGGAGGGGGCATCGATCACGGAGGGCTTGTACATCAAGACCATAGCCTCTCCGATGAAGTGTGAGTAGTTCACCTCAGACCCACGGGTCCATAGTTAGTAGCTAGATGGCTTCTTCTCTCTTTTTGGATCTCAATACAATGTTCTCCCCCTCTCTTGTGGAGAACTATTCGATGTAATCTTCTTTTTGCGGTGTGTTTGTTGAGACCGTTGAATTGTGGGTTTATGATCAAGTCTATCTATGAACAATATTTGAATCTTCTCTGAATTCTTTCATGTATGATTGGTTATCTTTGCATGTCTCTTCGAATTATCAGTTTGGTTTGGCCTACTAGATTGGTTTTTCTTGCAATGGGAGAAGTGCTTAGCTTTGGGTTCAATCTTGCGGTGTCCTTTCCCAGTGACAGTAGGGGCAGCAAGGCACGTATTGTATTGTTGCCATCGAGGATAACAAGATGGGGTTTTTCATCATATTGCATGAGTTTATCCCTCTACATCATGTCATCTTGCTTAAGGCGTTACTCTGTTTTCATTACCTTAATACTCTAGATGCATGCTGGATAGCGGTCGATGAGTGGAGTAATAGTAGTAGATGCAGGCAGGAGTCCGTCTACTTGTCTCGGATGTGATGCCTATATACATGATCATACCTAGATATTCTCATAACTATGCTGAATTCTGTCAATTGCTCAACAGTAATTTGTTCACCCACCGTAGAATACTTATGCTCTCGAGAGAAGCTACTAGTGAAACCTATGGCCCCTGGGTCTATCTTCATCATATTAATCTCCTACTACTTAGTTATTTCCTTTGCTTTTTTACTTTGCTTTTATTTTACTTTGCATCTTTATCACAAAAATACCAAAAACATTATCTTATCATATCTATCAGATCTCACTCTCGTAAGTGGCCGTGTAGGGATTGACAACTCCATATCGCGTTGATTGCGAGGATTTATTTGTTTTGTGCAGGTACAAGGGATTGGCGCGTAGCCTTCTACTGGATTGATACCTTGGTTCTCAAAAACTGAGGGAAATACTTACGCTACTTTGCTGCATCATCCCTTCCTCTTCGGGGAAAACCAACGCAGTGCTCAAGAGGTAGCACTAACCCGAAGAAGCAACACCGGAAAGAAGCAAACAACATGGTAAACAATCATCACACATAATCATGGCATGATGCACAACCAAGTATGATGCATGTCCGGTTTAATGAGGCATGGCATGGCAAAGTGCACAAACAATACTACAAATTAAGTGGGGCTCAATATGCAACGAGTTGCGTATTGACAAAACACCACATCAATTATTTAGTTCTCACCCGTTTAGGAACCTAACAATATTAAATGTTGTTAAACATGGCAAGAGATGAAGCATAAGAAAACTACCTATCTAGACAAGTTTAAATGAGGCCTGATATAACAAATAACAATTCCAGAAAATCCTCATATGCATATTATGAATTTGGTAATGTTCTGCCCTAAACCATATTTTAGAGTTGCTAAACATGCAAAGTAAAGCCACCATGTTAAACTAGGCATTTTTCTACCCCATTTACATATAAAGTTTATTAAATTTGGAGCTACAGTTAATTAGTTATGAATTAGAGCATTTTAACATGGCAATAGGCGAATTTCAACAAACAACATTTTTAACATTTTTAACATGGATGAAGGCAGCATATTATGAAACTAGACGAAATTCTAAGCAAGTTGCATATATAATTTATTTAGATCTGATGCACGGTTGGTGAGTTATGATATGCATGATGTTGGAGGGCTTTTCTGTAAAACAGACATTCCTGTGGGTAATAGACAAATTTGCAGTAGGGAAAAAACACATCGGGTCGTATCTAGCTGGCCCAACAATGGAAAAAAGGAGGGCACTTGGGGCTACTCACCCATGGGCCTCGGCCCGGTTGGGAAGGCGGCCCGCGGGAGGACGCGGTTGCTGGGTCCGTTGAGGAGCAGGATGGGCCTTCTAGAGACACGGCCCAAGAGCGGGTTGATGCGGATCGAACAAGGCGGCTGGTCAACGCGGGCATCGCCCGTTACCCTCTGTCGCTCAAAGCAGAGGATGCAGACCCGATGGCCGGCCGGCAGCGCTGGGGCTAGGACTTGCGGCCAGCCGACGATGAGGCACGACGACACAGGCACGGGGATGGCGCGGATGCAGCTGGATCCGTCCGGAACGGCAAGGAGCGGCGGAGGGTCGTGGAGGCGCGAGCGATGACAGGCTCGGGGTCGAGAGGAGACGAGGACGAGCGTGAGGCAGAGGAACTTGTTGCGCTGGTCACACCGGACCAGAGCGACAACGGCGGGCCTTCGACGGAGATGGGGCAGACGAGGCCGGAGGAGGTCGTGGTGGAGCAGTTCCCGGCGTTTGTGGTTGGACTTGGTGGCGCCCATCCATGCCAGCTCGAGGTTGTCGGTCATGGGTGGTTTTTGGGAGACAGAGAGCTCCATATGAGAGAGAGAGAAGAACGGGAAAGGAGGAAGGGTAGGAGAGGGCGCGAAGGGGTCCTGGCCTGATGGATGAGGGCAATGCCGTGGTGGTTGAGGTCGTCGGCGGCGACGGGGCTGACGAGGACGAGGGCTGTGGCTGCTGGGGATTTTTGGTGGCGCGAAAATCATGGGAGGTAGTCAGAGGCTCTGGTTGGAGGGAGGTGGATCGGGATGGAAGGTGGTTGGCTCGGTGAGGAAGGCGAGGAGGAGACCAGGTGGGCTGGCGGCGGTGGGCGAAATGGCTGGATGGGACATCCTAGGATTAGGGTTAGGCTCATATATAGGCAGGGGATTAGGTTAGGGGCTACCGAGTCCCTCCGATCGAAATTAGATGGTCGGGAAAAAATAGGCTAGGGAGACCAAAAAGAAAAATGGAGATGTTTTATAGATGTGAGGGGATGATCCGGACCCATCGGTGACGACTGCCCGGGTCGGGTTCGAGGAAGTTTCGGACGCGCGAGAGGGGTCTATGCATGCACTGTGCAAATAGGGTTAGGCGGACGAGGTCTAGTGTGTGGTTTGGCTAAGAAGAGAGAGAGAGAAGAGGGAGGCCCGATGGTAGTTTAGGGGACCGAAACATCCGATGAAAGACCGGCTACAATGCCGCTATATTTAACCGTTGGGGCATCAAACGGACTCCGAATGTGATGAAACTTGGCAGGCGATCTACTGACAACATAACAACACCGCATGCCAACTTTCAATCCATTCCGAGAACATTTTCCGGCCACCTATAAAATAATATTTCGGACGTGCCGCGGGCGCGTGCAAGTGTGTCTGGGCTCAGAACAGACAACGGAGAGAACTGGGAGACCCGAAAGAATGCAAGTTTTGAAAACATGCAGATGCAATGCGGATGATGACATGGCAAAATGCAACACGCAAGCGAATGACAAGGCAACAAGTGCGAATAACTGGAAGACACCTGGCGCATCGGTCTCGGGGCGTTACAATCATGGTGCTACTTTGAAGCACAAGTGTGGAAAAAGGATAGTAACATTGTCCCTTCTCTCTTTTTCTCTCATTTTTTTATTTTTCGTCCAGAGTCTCATCCCGACTTGTGGGGGAATCATAGTCTCCATCATCCTTTCCTCACTGGGACAATGCTCTAATAATGATGATCATCACACTTCTTTTTACTTACAACTCAAGAATTACAACTCAATACTTAGAACAAAATATGACTCTATGTGAATGCCTCCGGCGGTGTACCGGGATATGCAATGAATCAAGACTGACATGTATGAAAAAATTATGAATGGTGGCTTTGCCACAAATACGATGTCAACTACATGATCATGCATGGCAATATGACAATGATGAAGCGTGTCATAACAGACGGAACGGTGGAAAGTTGCATGGCAATATATCTCGGAATGGCTATGTAAATGCCATAATAGGTAGGTATGGTGGCTGTTTTGAGGAAGGTATATGGTGGGTGTATGATATCGGCGAAAAATGCGCAGTTATAGAGAGGCTAGCAAATGTGGAAGGGTGAGAGTGCGTATAATCCATGGACTCAACATTAGTCATAAAGAACTCACATACTTATTGCAAAAATCTATTATTTATCGAAACAAAGTGCTATGCGCATGCTCCTAGGGGGATAGATTGGTAGGAAAAGACCATCGCTCGTCCCCGACTGCCACTCATAAGGAAGACAATCAATAAATAAATAATGCTCCGACTTCATCACATAACGGTTCACAATACGTGCATGCTATGGGAATCACAAACTTCAACACAAGTATTTCTCAAATTCACAACTACTCAACTAGCATGACTCTAATATCACCATCTCCATATCTCAAAACAATTATCAAGTATCAAACTTCTCATAGTATTCAATGCACTTATATGAAAGTTTTTATTATGCCTAAAAGAAAATTACCATGCTGTTCTAAAGGACTCTCAAAATAATATAAGTGAAGCATGAGAGATCAATTATTTCTATAAAATAAAACCACCACCGTGCTCTAAAAGATATAAGTGAAGCACTAGAGCAAAAACTATATAGCTCAAAAGATATAAGTGAAGCACATATAGTATTCTAATAAATTTCAATTCATGTGTGTCTCTCTCAAAAGGTGCGTACAGCAAGGATGATTGTGGTAAACTAAAAATCAAAGACTCAAATCATACAAGACGCTCCAAGCAAAACACATATCATGTGGTGAATAAAAATATAGCTCCAAGTAAAGTTACCGATGAACGAAGACAAAAGAGGGGATGCCTTCCGGGGCATCCCCAAGCTTAGGCTTTTTGGTGTCCTTGGATTTTACCTTGGGGTGCCTTGGGCATCCCCAAGCTTAGGCTCTTGCCACTCCTTGTTCCATAATCCATCAAATCTTTACCAAAAACTTGAAAACTTCACAACACAAAACTTAACAGAAAATCTCGTGAGCTCCGTTAGCGAAAGAAAACAAAACACCACCTCAAGGTACTGTAATGAACTCATTCGTTGTTTATATTGGTGTTAAACCTACTATATTCCAACTTTTCTATGGTTTATAAACTCCATTACTAGCCATAGATTCATCAAAATAAGCAAACAACACACGAAACACAGAATCTGTCAAAAAACAGAACAGTCTGTAGTAATCTGTATCAAACGCATACTTCTGGAACCCCAAAAATTCTAAAATAAATTTCCGGACGTGAGTAATTTATCTATTAATCCTCTTCAAAAATAATTAAATAAATAGCGCTCTCCAGTAAAAATTTGTAACTAATCTCGTGAGTGCTAAAGTTTCTATTTTTACAACAAGATCGCAAAGACTTTCCCCAAGTCTTCCCAAAGGTTCTACTTGGCACAAACACTAATTAAAAGCATAAAACCACATCTAAACATAGGCTAGATTAATTATTTATTGAATAACAGCAATGAAAAATATCGGGTTGTCTCCCAACAAGCGCTTTTCTTTAAAGCCTTACAGCTAGGCATAAGATTTCAACGATGCTCACATGAAAGACAAGAATTGAAGCACAAAGAGAGCATCATAAAACACGTGACAAAGACATCTAAGTCAAACATACTTCCTATGAATAGGCATCTTATAGGCAAACAAATTATCAAGGCAAGCAAAAACTAGCATATGCAAGGAAGCGGAAAGAAACAATAGCAATCTCAACATAACGAGAGGTAATTTAGTAACATGAAAATTTCTACCACCATACTTTCCTCTCTCATAATAATTACATGTAAGATCATAATCAAATTCAACAATATAGCTATCACAAAACATATTCTTAACACGATTCACATGTATGCAAAGTTGACACTCTTCCAAAATAGTGGGATTAACATTAACTAAAGTCATAACCTCTCCAAACCCACTTTTATTAAGAACTTCATAAGATTGAACATTCTCCAAATATGTGGGATCTAAAGTTGACACTCTTCCAAACCAACTTTCAATATTATTGCAAACATTATAATCAATCTCATATTGATCATGGGGCTTAAAAAAATTTCAAGATCAAAAGAAGAATCACCCCAATCATGATCATTGCAACAAGTAGTAGACATAGCAAAACTAGCATCCCCAAGCTTAGGGTTTTGCATATTATAAGCAAAATTGACATTAATAGAATTTATACTATCATCATTGCACACTAATAGAAAATGGAGCTTTAGCGCCGGTTCGTAAGGGCCTTTAATGCCGGTTATGGTACCGGCACTAAAGGGTGGGCACTAAAGCCCCCCCCCCCTTTAGTACCGGTTCGGCACGAACCGGCGCTAAAGTGCCACCACGTGGCGTGAGCTCGCGCCCTGGTATGGGGGACCTTTAGTACCGGTTGGTGTTACCAACTGGTACTACAGGTTTTTTTTTGAATTTTTTTTTGAAAATTTTGGGATTTTTTTTTGTTTTTTTCTATTTTTTTAATTATTTGATGATTTAGTCTCTAATCACCTCTCTTAACTGCTCAAGTGTGGATCACTCATTCCAAATCATCTAACTTCCTGACCGGTCACCCATCCCTCTCACTACTCCAGCCCGAGCACGCTTAACTTTCGGGTTCTATTCTCCTTCGTTTCCGAGTCTGCACTTGTTGTTTTCCTGACAATAGTAAGATGTCAATCCTATTAACCCTCAGGAGTTTAGCTTGAGCATGAAGTCACACATTTCACCGTTTGAGTTTGAAACTATTATTCTAAAAAACAGTAATTATTTAGTAACGCTAATATTTCTTGAATAAGTTTGACCATAGTTTGACCACAGTTTGACCAGATTTGACCAAAATTCAAAAAATTGAAATAATTATTTAGTAACACTAATATTCTTGAATAATTATGTAGTAACATTAATACTTCTGGAATAAGTAGTTTGACCAGATTTAACCAATTTTTTTAAACAAACTGAAATTTGACCATATCTTTTTTTCCTTTTGGAATTTGAGGATTCTAAAAAAGTCCAAACAGGCCATAGGCCGTCTCCATCGGATGCGGATTTTCGTGCTGAATTTTTTGATATATTATACGTTTTTTCCGACATCGTATGCAAAAGTTATAGCCGTTTTACATTTTCCCTATACTTTTTGCAAAACATGTCCAAATTGTAGTTTTTAAATTTTGCTAACTAGTAGATGTAGTAATATAACTACCTCTCGAAGGATTTTATTTTTTGAAGTTTTTATCATTTTCTTTTGATTTTTTCAGAACTGAAATGGCGACACACAGGGGGGGGGGGTAGAGTTTGAAAATTGCCCGATAGTGCCGGTTTGTGTCACAAACCGGTACTATAGGTCAGACCCCTTTAGTACCGATTCATGGCACGAACCGGTACTAAATGTTAGACCTTTATTACCGGTTCGCACCCCTTTAGTACCGGTTCGTGCCACGAACCGGTACTAAAGGTTCAACACGAACCGGCATTAATGCAAATCTGTTCGAACTGGCACTAATGGTACCATTAGTACCGGGCCAAAATCAAACTGGCACTAATGTGCTTCACGTTTGACCCTTTTTCTACTAGTGGCAATCATGATTTTTATTCAAAGATCCATCGTGAATCACTCCATAAATTACTTCATCCCAATTTTCAGATTCACGAATTTCGAGTAAAACTTCATGAAGATAATCTATTGCACAAAACTCACTAACAATTGATTCATCATAATTGGATCTCTTAAAAAGATTAGCAAGCGGATGAGGATCCATAGATCTTAGGTTCTCTGTTTAGCAATAAATAAACAGTTATTCCAACCAAACGAGCAAACGAGCCAAGTAAGACATCAAAGCAAACGAAAAGACGAACAGAAGAAGGGTGAATAAAACGGCAAGGGTGAAGTGGGGGAGAGGAAAACGAGAGGCAAATGGCAAATAATGTAATGCGAAGGATAAGAGTTGTGATGGGTACTTGGTATGTATTGACTTGTGTGTAGACTCCCCGACAACGGCGCCCGAAATCCTTCTTGCTACCTCTCGAGCATGCGTTGGTTTTCCCTTGAAGAGGAAAGGGTGATGCAGCAAAGCAGCGTAAGTATTTCCCTCAGTTTTTGAGAACCAAGGTATCAATCCAGTAGGAGACCACGCGCGAGTCACCTCGTACCTACACAAACAAATAAGAACCTTGCAACCAACATGATAAAGGGGTTGTCAATCCCTTCACGGCCACTTGCAAGAGTGAGATATGATAGAGATAATAATAATAAGATAAATATTTTTGGTATTTTTATGATATAAATTGAAAGTAAAGATTGCAAAATAAAATAGATTGAAAACTTGTATGGTGGAAAATAGACCCGGGGGCCATAGGTTTCACTAGTGGCTTCTCTCAAGATAGCATAAGTATTACGGTGGGTGAACAAATTACTGTCGAGCAATTGATAGAATTGAGCATAGTTATGAGAATATCTAGGTATGATCATGTATATAGGCACCACGTTCGTGACAAGTAGACCGACTCCTGCCTGCATCTACTACTATTACTCCACACATCGACCGCAATCCAGCATGCATCTAGAGTATTAAGTTCATAAGAACGGAGTAACGCTTTAAGCAAGATGACATGATGTAGAGGGATAAACTCATGCAATATGATATAAACCCCATCTTTTTATCCTCGATGGCAACAATACAATATGTGTCATTTCCCCTACTGTCACTGGGATCGAGCACCGCAAGATTGAACCCAAAGCTAAGCACTTCTCCCATTGCAAGAAAGATCAATCTAGTAGGCCAAACCAAACTGATAATTTGAAGAGACTTGCAAAGATAACCAATCATACATAAAAGAATTCAGAGAAGATTCAAATATTGTTCATAGATAATCTTGATCATAAACTCACAATTCATTGGATCTCGACAAACACACCGCAAAAAGAGTTACATCGAATAGATCTCCAAGAAGATTGAGAGAACTTTGTATTGAGATCCAAAGAGAGAGAAGAAGCCATCTAGCTAATAACTATGGACCCGAAGGTCTGAGGTAAACTACTCACACATCATCGGAGAGGCTATGGTGTTGATGTAGAAGCCCTCCGTGATCAATGCCCCCTCCGACGGAGCGCCGGAAAAGGCCCCAAGATGAGATCTCACGGGTACAAAAGGTTGCGGCGATGGAATTAGGTTTTCGTGGTGCTCTCTAATGTTTCAGGGTACGTAGGTATATATAGGAGGAAGAAGTAGGTCGGTGGAGCCACGAGGGGGCCCATGAGGGTGGAGGGTGCGCCCAGGGGGGTTGGCACGCCCCCTGCCTCGTGGCTTCCTCGTTGGTTGCTTGACGTCCACTTCACGTCCTCTATATCACATTTGTTCCAAAAATCACGCTCCCGAAGGTTTCATTCCGTTTGGACTCCGTTTGATATTCTTTTTCTGTGAAACACTAAAATAGGCAAAAAAAAAGACAGCAATTTGGGCTAGGCCTCTGGTTAATAGGTTAGGCCCAAAAATAATATAAAAGTGTATAAATAAGCCAATTAAACATCCAAAACAGAATATATAATAGCATGGAACAATAAAAAATTATAGATACGTTGGAGACGTATCAGGGAGAGTGAGGGGCGGACGGTGTGGAGAAGATAAAGTACTTAGCAGTAGCGCGTATTAGGGGAAAGCGCTACTGCTAAACTACCTAGCAATAGTTCGTTTCAAGGGAATTGCTACTGCTATACTTAGCCTGGCGGCAACGGTGGGGCAATTTTAGTAGTAGCGACGTTTGCCCCAGCTGCGCTACTGCTATGTACATAGCAGTAGCGCCTTCTGTTGACACGCGCTACTCCTACTTAGCTACTAAGCAGTAGCGCCTCATTTTATCCTGCGCTATTGCTGAAGTTCTGTGTATAAGGTTTTCCTTAGTAGTGGCATCTATCGTGGATCTAAGACTGACAGTAGAATGGGGGGTAAGTATGAGGAGGCAAGATCCTAGCTATGGAGTAGTTGTACACACGAGTTTTACGAGTTCAAACCCTTCTCGGAGGAAGTAACAGCCCCATTCTACTATTACTGGTAACGTCTGCAGTAAAGTGTTATAAATGCCCATAAAGCTATGGTTTAAGTCTTGGCCGTTGCAGAGTGGAGAGTTTCTCATCTTCTAGTGGTCGAGTGTCTTCAAGGTGGTCGAGTGAGCACGTCTTCATGGTCGAGTGGACGATGGTTTCTCTTCGACTGCTTCTGATTCTTTATAGAGATGTCCTTGGGGAAGGTATGTCGGACAGGTCCATGACCCTACCCTAGGTACATAGCTTCATCATTAGCCCCCGAATGGATCAAGGTTTGAGTGGGGAAGGAGTTGGAAACACTTCCGACCCATTCTTTGTGTTATGAGTATATCCTGTTCTGGAACAATGAGTTGAGGTGACGACGTCGACTCCTTACTTAGTCGCCGTGGTCCATTCTTTGTTTTTGTCGAGTGAATTTTCACGGCAGAATTCCGAATGACAATGCGGAGGATGTTTGTCTTCAGTCTGACAGGTTGTTCTGCTCTCCACGGATCTCGCGGGATTCGAATTTTGGGAAGCGCGCCAGACGGACGGAACCAAGGTTATTGGGACGAATTAGGCATGTCTCCTCGATCCCCGCGCCACCCTTTTCGCCACGTGTTGCGCGCGCGATTGTTGCGGGATTTGTTTAGATCGCCTGGGTCCACCAGTCAGTCACTCGGATGATGACCTTATAAAAGGCCTCAGACCAGGCCTCTGCCCCGTGCGCTCCCATTCTCTCTTCTTCTTCTCTCAATCTCTCCGCCACGCTCGCTTCCGCCCTCGTCGCCGGACCTTTACTCGAGCTCGACCCGCTGCCATGGGGAAGGAGAGGACGGTGGCGCTGGAACGCGCGAAGAAGGTGACAGCAAAGGCGAAGGGCAAGCAGACCAGCCGGGGCGGATCCTCGTCGAGATCCGGCATGCCGGCGGGCTGGATCCAGGGCGACTGGATCTGCTCGACAATCACCCAGGACGACCTCGACGACCTGGTGGAGGGGGGACTGATCCCCCACAAGTCAGCACGGCTCCCGGGGAATGAAACCAAGCCGCAGCCGAGGGAGGGTGAGTGTGTTCTCCTCGCCACCCACGTAGATCGCGGATTCTCACTGCCTCCCCATCCTTTCTTCCAGGGTTTTTTGAACTTCTTTGGAGCTCAAGTCCACCACTTCACCCCAAATACCATAGTCTATCTGGCCGCTTTTGTGTCGATGTGCGAAAACTTCTTGGGTTGTTGACCGCACTGGGCCTTTTCAAACACATCTTCACCTGCCGATCCCAGTCGGTCAAAAAGGCCGAGTCGAGTGACGAGAAGACACAAGTGATCCAGATGTGCGGGGGTCTGGGGATCCAGATGAGGAGCAAGAGTACTTTCCTAGCCATGATTCTTCCCGACTCGGTCCGGGGCTGGCAGTCGACTTGGTTCTACTGCAAGGATCAGCCGACCCCGGGCCAGTCGACTGGACTTCCTCCTTTTTCTTTGGCTCGAGTGGAGAAGCCTGCCCCCCTGAAGGTAGTTCCAGAAGAGAAGGCGCATGTCAAGGTGCTGGTCGAACGGGTCGTCCAGCTTGTCCGCGACGGGGTGACCGGGATGGACCTGCTAGAGGTCTTTCTCAGTCGACGCATCCAACCTCTTCAGGAACGCGATCATCCGATGTGGATGTACTTTGGGCTCGAGGATTCCACTCGGATCCACCCGGAGGACGTCAACGAGGATACCTTGGAGAAGTGGTTGATGGGGATCACCAGCAACAAAGACAACCCTCGGGGGTCTAGGAGGGTGATTCCATTCGACAACTCACACCAACCGGAGCAGGTATAATTCTGTCTTATCAATTATCTTTTCGATTCACCGAGTGACATCTTGTTTATGGTCGATTGAATTTCCTTTGATCGTTGTCTTTTCAGGCCCTCATCGACATGTACTCAATGCCCAACGGAGTGCAGGACCAAGAGGCTGAGGAAGAAGGTAGCGGTGGCGAGAGCAGCGAGGAGCATTCGGAGGCCGAGGAAGACGAGGAGAGCGACGAATCGACTGGTGACGAAGAAGTCGACTCGCCTCCTCGCAGGGAGAGGAGATCCAAACAAGCCCACGACCCGGCGAGTGCTCCAGACTTAGTGGCCGCACCGACTGGTCCGTCTTCGAAGCGTCCTAGGACGTCTTCCCCGACGCTGATTGAAAAGGCTCCAAAGCAGTCCAAAGTTGCGCCGCCTCCAGTGCCGAAAGCCACCTCTTCCAAACTGCCAAAAGCTTTGCCCAGGATTAAAGTGACCATTCCTACTATCTCCGGGTAACCATCTGACTTGTCTTTTTCGTCGACTCGATTAACCAGACGTAACCAATTGAATACGGGTCTTTGCAGTGCTGCTACGTCAGGAACCTCTTCTTTCCAGTACCGAGACGAGGAAATGGAAGATGCGGTAACCTCCAACCCAGGTATAAACTCTTGTGATCTTGTTCTGGATTCTTTGGTCGACTGCGTTCGAGTGGTTCACTTGGGGTCGAATGATCTGCCTTGCAGCTCCACCCAACATCATTGATCTTCCAGATGACGATGAAGATGTGGCTCCTAAGCCCAGGAAGAGCAAGAAGGTAGCAGCTGGCAGGGTGGCTCAGCAAGAACTAACTACAACACCTCTCGTCCGTCAAGCTGAAGACGCGGGCAGGGCCTTTGTGACGTTCGCTACACCCTTGTCGAGTGGGCATCCCGCACCGTCGACTACACCTTAGATTCCTTCAACCGTCCAACTCCACACCACAGAGCTCCAAGCCACTGCACCTGGGTCGTCTGCACACTTTTTCACCAGCTACCGCATCCCGGACAACCAGTCGGAAGCGGCTGCGGAAGCCATCCGACAGGCTGACATGATGATGGAGCGGGTGAATACGGTGCACGAGAACAGCCAGGCTGCCTACGACGCCAGTGCCGCCCTTCGGGCCAATGTCTAGGTGAGTAGAATTTCCGACTGTTTTTGTTCTTGAAAAATCTTCTTCTACACAATCTCCTATTGTTTGCGTCGAATTAGAGCACCCACTGGATGTTTTGTTGCTTTTGGTAGTTTCGCTCTTCCACTTGGTCTGGGCGAGTGGGATCAGAACCGATGGGGGCACGTTAAGTGCACCCACTGGGTGTAGTCCCCGAGACCACGGTCGGCTGCTGGCAGTCGACTGGGGTCTGAGTTCTTCTTTCTTTTCTTTCTACTCCTTACACTCGACTCTGGCGGGCCGGTCGAGTAAGATCTGAACCGGTGGGGGCACGCCAAGTGCACCCACTGGATGTAGTCCCCGAGACCGCGGCCGACTGCTGGCAGTCGACTGGGGTCTGAACAGCTTGCTGCCCTTTTTTTTACCCTGGTCCGGGCGGACCGGACGAGTTGAGTCTTAGTCAGCGGGGGCACGCCAAGTGCACCCGCTGGGTGTAGCCCCTGAGACCGCAGTCGATTGTGTGCAGTCGGCTGGGGTCTAAATGGACTTCTTTAGGTTTTATTCACTCGGAAGTGAACCACCTTTGATCCTATCGATTGATCCGTCTTTTGCCTTCTGCAGAAGTCTTGTACTCTTATTTCCATGTTTGCTGAACTCGAGGAGAAGCAGAGGCAACTCAACTTAGACTTGGAATTGGCTCAGCAAAATCTGAAAAAAGCTCAAGACGAGGCTGCTGGTATGGAAGGTAACTGATTGTCGACTGACTCTCAATATATCTCTTTGATCTCTTCTTTGATTCGATTGCTTCTTTTGCAGAGAAAATGAAGTTGGCTCTGGAGAAGAAGGACTCGGACCTCGCCGGTGCACAGAAAGCAGCCCAAGACAAAACCGCTCTCGCAGACAAGAAGCTTGCTTCAATCGGAACGCTTGAAGGAGAGGTGAACAAACTGAAATCTTGTCTTAATGAAGCTAACCGCGAAGTGACCAGTCTGAAGAAGGACAAGGTCGTCCTGAATGAAAAGTTGGAGTCTGCAATCCGCAAGAGGAATGACACAGAAGCTTATCTGAGGACTCTCGCCAAGAAGCTTTATCTCGCGCTGGAAGGTATTTCCTTTAATCCGACTGTGTTGATGCTTGTGATCGGATCTTGCTCGGTCGATTAACTAACTTTTGGCTGCAGAACTCTGCCAAGACTTCGATGAAGAAACTGGAAGGGTCGAGACGGGTCTGGACCCTATCGCTTCCCCAGTCTGCGACGAAACTGCGATGAACGTGCTCCGACTGGAGTCCCGTATCGCCAGCGCCACAAGCTACCTCGCATGCCTGAAGGAGGTTTTCTCTCGAATCGACTCATCGCTTTGGCCGGGGGCGGCGCTTCAGAATGACCTGGAATCCTTGATGACTCGATTGAACGAGATCCCTGACCGAGTGCAAGAATGGAAGAAATCCTCTGCCCGGTGCGGTGCTGACGTTGCGTTGTCCTTGGTGCGAATCCATTGCAAGGAGGCTCGTGAAGATAAGCTGGCTGCGATCAAAGTCGCTAACACCAAAAAGCACGACTTCCAGTCCTTCATGGAGACTTTCATCGCTGCCGCCACTCGGATTGCTGATGGGATCGACCTGGACTCATTCGTGGAGCCTGCCAGCCCTCCTCCGGCCGAGCGAACAGACTCATGAAACCTGAATACGCTTTAAATTTGCCTCGGAATGCCGAGTGATTAGTGTAACCGTTGAACTCCTTCGGGCTTGATGCCCGAGTACTTTTGATTTACTGCTCGGAACCTTTAGGATTTATCTGAATTTGGTTTATTTCCGAATGTGCTTGTGTTTGTCCTCGAAAGGACTTTACTCACTGCTTTGAATAGTCTTTGCGCTGGAGACGCAGAAGCTCCGAAGGAGAAGGTTGCAGTCGACCTGCACCTCGTCGTCCTTGCGGATAGGGATGGACCGGACGTTGTATTTGTGCCGCAGCTCCGAAGGAGAAGGTTGCAGTCGACCTGCACCTCGTCGTCCTTGCGGATAGGGATGGACCGGACGTTGTATTTGTGCGCAGCTCCGAAGGAGAAGGTTGCAGTCGACCTGCACCTCGTCATCCTTGCGGATAGGGATGGAGCGGTCATTGTACTTGTGCCGCAGCTCCGAAGGAGAAGGTTGCAGTCGACCTGCACCTCGTCATCCTTGCGGATAGGGATATGTTTCAAACTTAGGTGAGTACTGGACTACAACTAAGTCTCCTAGTGAGAGAACTTAGGCGAGTGCTGGACTACAGCTAAGCCCCCGAGTGGGAGGGTTGCTCTCCACTCGGTAGGATATTTTCAAACTTAGGCGAGTACTGGACTGCAGCTAAATATCCTAGTGGGAGAACCTAGGCGAGTGCTGGACTGCAGCTAAGCCCCCGAGTGGGAGGGTTGCTCTCCACTCGGTAGGATTTCTTCAAACTTAGGCGAGTACTGGAATACAGCTAAGTCTCCTAGTGGGAGGACTTAGGCGAGTGCTGGACTGCAGCTAAGCCCGCAAGTGGGAGGATCGCTCTTCACTCGGTAGGATTTTTTCAAGCTTAGGCGAGTGCTGGACTGCAGCTAAGCCTCCTAGTGAGAGAACTTAGGCGAGTGCTGGAGTGCAGCTAAGCCCCCGAGTGGGAGGATTGCTCTCCACTCTGTAGGATTTTTTTCAAACTTAGGTGAGTGCTGGACTGCAGCTAAGCCTCCTAGTGAGAGAACTTAGGCGAGTGCTGGACTGCAGCTAAGCCCCCGAGTGAGAGGATTGCTCTCCACACGGTAGGATTTTTATCTGGAGGACATATCTGAGCCTGTCTCCTCGAGGGGATACCAGAACTACTCCAACACCAGAATTGTTCAGCATCTTGGATCCGTCAAAGAACATGGTCCAGTGCTCAGAGTGAACTTGAGTCGGCAGTTGCTGTTCGATCCACTCGGCAAGGAAATCTGTTGTTGCTTGGGACTTGATAGCGTTCTTTGCCTCAAACTTGATATCCAGGGGAAGGAGTTCAATCACCCATTTGGCCACTCGACCAGTTGCATCTCTGTTGTGCAGAATCTCTGACAATGGAGCGTCGCTGACGACTGTAACAGAGTGATCTGAGAAATAGTGTGCAACCTTCTTCGTGGTCATGTAAATTCCATAGACAAGCTTCTGATAATGAGGATATCTCTGCTTTGACGGGGTCAGGACTTCAGAAATATAATAAACTGGGCGTTGAACCTTATAAGCTTTTCCTTCCTCTTCCCACTCGACCGTAAGTACTGTACTGATGACTTGTACAGTGGCTGCTATATAAAGCAGTAGAGGCTCTTTGCTGATTGGAGCAGCAAGCACCGACTGGGTGGAAAGCAGGGCTTTTAGCTCTGCAAATGCTGCATCAGCTTCTGGGGTCCACTCGAACTTGTCTGATTTCTTCATCAGTCGGTAAAGAGGCAGCGCCTTTTCACCGAGACGAGAAATGAATCGACTTAGGGCGGCCAAGTAACCAGTAAGCTTCTCGACATCATGCACACGCACAGGGCGCTTCATTCGGAGTATAGCGCCTACTTTCTCTGGATTAGCATCGGTTCCTCGTTCGGAAACAAGAAAACCGAGTAACTTTCCGCTTGGAACTCCAAACGTGCACTTTGATGGATTGAGCTTGATATCATACCTTCTGAGGTTGGCAAAGGTTTCAGCAAGGTCAGTCAGTAGGTCGGAACCTTTACGTGACTTGACCACAATGTCATCCATGTATGCTTCCACATTCCGACTGATCTGAGTGAGCAGGCACTTCTGAATCATCCGCATGAATGTGGCTCCGACGTTTTTCAAACCGAATGGCATTGTGACATAACAGAAGAACCCAAACGGGGTGATAAAAGCTGCCTTTATTTTGTCAGGTCCATACAGACGGATCTGGTGGTACCCGGAGTAGGCGTCCAAAAAGGACAAACGCTCGCACCCTGCAGTCGAGTTGACTATCTGGTCGATGCGAGGGAGAGGAAAGTGATCTTTCGGGCAGGCCCGATTGATATGCTTGAAATCAATGCACATGCGAAGTGAGTCGTCTTTCTTTGGGACCATGACAACATTGGCTAACTACTCGGAGTGGTAAATCTCTCGGATAAACTCAGTTGCCAAAAGCCGAGCCACCTCTTCCCCGATTGCCTTTCTTTTCTGGACGGCGGACCGTCGAAGATGTTCTTTGACTGGTTTCTCCGCCCTCGACGTGGTACTAGTTTTTGTTGGTCGAATTGTGGTACGTAGTTTTTGCTTTAAGTAGTCCGCTAGGTCCAGATCAACACAACCCCATTGGCCACTCCACCCCAACTCAGTCACTAGTTGACCACGCTGTTTCCCTCTGGCAAATTTGACAAATTTGACCTGTGGATAAAATCAAATCACAGAATGAACTGTCCGTGAAACTATTTCACACGGCTGACCTTTTTGTGTGACGCCCGACATGAAGGCATCACACTACACTGTGCAACGCCTCATAGATAGGCGCTACACGCCTGACCAGCGTTGCACCCAAACTGTCTAAAAATTGCCAAGTTATTGTGCAAAGCCTGAGAGCTAGGCGCTGCACCGTATAGTGTGGCGCCTAGCTCTCAAGCGCTGCATTAGTGGTTGCACTACAAAATGAAGCAACCACTAGTGCAACGCCTAGAAACTAGGCGCTACACTGTATAGTGTGGCGCCTAGCTCTCAGGCGTTGCACACTGACTTAGTAATTTTTGGATCATACGGGTGTGACGCTAGCCAGGCGTGTAACGTCTATCTGTGAGGCGTTGCACAGTATAGTGTGGTGCCTTCATGTCAGGCGTCACACAAAAAGGTCAGCCGCGTAAAATAGTTTCATGAACAGTTCATTTCGTGATTTGATTCCGTTCATAGGTCAAATTTATCAATTTTACCTTTCCCTCTCTTGGTCGCCGGTCGGTCTCTCCCAGTCCCCTGGCCCTATGCACGCACGTAGCGACGAGACAGCGTCGCAACTTTCCAGGGGAGGATGCGTGCGCCGCCGTGCCTGACGGACCAAAGCGCGAAACCTGACGACACTGTCCACCATGCATGCATGCAGCCTACCAGCACTTCCGGTGGCTCCGTTTGATCGGGCATTTTAGTAGCAAGTAATCCAGGAAGGGACCATCATCAACTACTTGATTAAGACACGGCCGGCCCAGCTTTCGTGCAGACATCCGGCCATGATTAAAGGTGGCAAGAAGTCCATTAAGTAAGGCATCCGTCGTCGTTGCATGCATGCACGGGTACGGGTTAGCGACAGCGACCCTACAGACAGAGACATTGTCAAAGCAGAAGTGGTTTTCAAATGGTTTTGGAATTTTAAATTTTGCAAGTCCTGTAGATAGATAGCCCACTCTACTGCCGGAGGGTAGACATGAGTGCAGCAAACACTCGGACGGGTCGTAAAGCAACCGATGTGTATATATATATATATATATATATATATATATATATCTGTTGTAGTGTCTAGTGCATCAAACCACTTCGCCCACTGAGCTACAGCTCCTGCCTCTCTAGTCTATCTCTAGGTACTTCCATCTGAGCTGAGCCTGAAGAGTGATCAAATTGAAGCAGTATTCTCTCAAGCAAATCTTTGACAGGATGAGGAGCTTCGTCTGCTTGTCACTGGGTGCAGCTGTGATCTTGCTTCTGGTATTGGCTTCGGCCATGGAGGCTGGAGCCATCCGACTCGACGCGGGGACCCGGGCCTCAGTCAGCGGCGGCAGTAACCAAACGGCCACTGATGTAAGTGGTTCTGAAATTTTCATCACCTATTGTCTGAATCTCTGAACCCGTTTTCTCAGGATGCTAACGTGCTTGTGTTATTTAAAAATGCAGAAACCAACTATGAACAATGTCGTCGATGTGGTCAAGGCTTCTGCTGGCTCAACAAGCGAGACGAAGAAGAGCGTGGACGTTGCCACGGGTGAAGTTAGGGCGGTGGCGCATAAGATGCCAGAGTTCCATGAGGACTACTACGGCCCGAGTGATCACAGCCCTAGGCACCACTGATGGAGCAAATTCTACACTGTTTGCTTTGTTTGTGTTTCCTCTCTCGATCGATGATCTCTTGTAGAACAGAGTATTTATAGCTAGGTAGACGGTGACGGCTGTAGGCTATTCATGTAAGCTCAAGCAGTGGGCACATGGCAAATAGATAGCGTTGATGTGCTAACATTCTTGGCAATACGAGGTTCAAATTTCAAGCAAGACGTGTGACTGTGTGAGATGTTGTGTGCCTCTTGACCGATCAGTCCTCGCGTGGGCTTTCACCATTACAGATTACAAAACTATCATGATATTGTCACCGACACTTGATGGAACCAATTGGTTGCGTCACAATATCTCACATCAACATCAGGTGGCACTATCACGATATTAGCCTAGATTTTCAGCAACCTGATGACAAGAGCCAATTTGTTGACAGGAAAGTGTGAAAGACAACTCTAATTATATATGTGGATATATATATTTGCAAACTTTGCATAATTTATTGAGAGTTTTTTTCTGCACCAAGCGGTGCAGAGGCCTGGGTTTTCAACATCCTTCCCGGAAAAAATTAATAATTACTCCCTCCGTCTCATAATGTAAGATGTTTTTTGACACTGGTGTAATGTCAGAAAACATCTTACATTGTAGGACGGAGGGAATACAAACAAACAATGTAGTTGCAAGACTCCTGCTTTTTTGAAGCATAGTTGCGAGACTCCTGTTTTCTCTGAAGAGTATTAGATGGAGAATTATTTTGAGTCCATGTACCAGTGAGCATTTTTTTCTCTAAAAAATGCACCAGTGAGCACTATGTAAACTGCCGGTGGTTGATTTGTGGGCAAAGCACATACCAGTTCCGAGCCCATGCATACGAACCCCAAGAGTGGAAGCGTTGCCGGATATGCTGCAGTGCTGTTGGCCAAGTACTGCCGTACTTTACGTCCGGGCAGGAACGGTGTACTAAATTATCGCAAAGCTACGTACAACCACTATTTCGCACATGCTCAATGATAGCTGGATGATTGATTGAGCTTAGCCACCTTTTGCAAGGTAAGGATAAGTGCTGTCACTAAAGAATGCAGTACATGCATGATGTTCTCAAGAGAGGGTCGCAACTATGTAGTTGCAAGACTCCTGCTTTTTTGAAGCATAGTTGCGAGACTCCTGTTTTCTCTGAAGAGAGGGTCGACAAAAAAGGCAAAAAAGAAGAAGAGAAAATAGCATTGTAGTATTATTTTTCATAATCATTAAAAAGCAGGCTAACGTGGTACTCCAATATTCAGCTAGAAATAACATACTACGGCCATGTATTGTGTGTGTTGTGCTCTCTGGTATACTCCCTCCTATCGGAAATAAGTGTCCACTTATTTCCGATCGGAGGGAGTATATTTAGTTCAAACAGGACCAATATGATCACCAGGAAAACAAAATATAGAGCATGTACAGAGCTAGAGCCAGCTACCATTCCAAGCACGCAAAAGCTACATCCAAAGCGTGTCCACAGATTAATCCAACATAACCGCCAGGATTTTCTCTTCTCCCCGTAGATGCTTTCATAAGACGCACGCACGCAGCCTCTGTCAATGCACCTACGTCGTTAGCTAGACTAGACAGACCGGCACCCAACCTTCCAGGACCGGGCAATGCGTGCGGCACCTGAAACCAAACACAAGAACCTAAAGCTTCTTGTGCTTAGCAGTTAATTTAAACTGTTCTAGTGTTTGGTTAAGTACTAAGGAACAAACTAGTGGCTTAAACAAATTGTTCATGGCCCAACTTTTGTGGAAACATCCTCCCATTTAGGGTGGCATGCAAGGACGGTCTCTATATATTCGAGTTATTAGTTGCAGTGATTCAGAGTCATTTGCACTAAGAAATAGTTGTTTAATTTGTATATGCTGTTGATAAACCACTCCTGACAGACATCAGTGCAGCAAACACCGGGACGGGTTGCAAAGCTGAATGCATATATACCATCTATCACGACATTAGATGCATGCTTGAGTTCAAACGACTTCATTAGCCTAGCTAACCTCTCCTCTCTACACCCTCTTCTGAGTTGAAGACTCACTGAAGTATACTCTCCAGCTAGTCAATGACATTGATCTCTCACAAGATGAGGAGTTGCAATTCCAGATACTTGACACTGGCTGCAGCTCTGATCTTGCTTCTGGTACTGATGGCGGACACAGAGGCTGAAGCCATCCGGCTAGATGCAGAGGCGCGGGCATCACTCAGCGGCAGCGGTGGCAACTTAATGCCGTCGATGCAGAAGCCGATTGGGAACAATGTCGTCAACGTGGTCAAGGGTTCTGCTGGCTCGACCAGTGAGACAAAGAGGAGCGTCCAAGTTGCTGCAGATGAAGTTAGGGCGGTGGCGTATAAGCTGCCGGAGTTTCATGAGGACTACTACGGTCCAAGTGATCACAGCCCTAGGCACCATTGATGGAGAAAATTCTTCTTTATTTCCTCTCTTGATCGATGATCTCTGTCTAGAACTGACTAGCTAACTAGGTAGACACGGCGGCTGCAGGCTGCCAGAATTACTTTGTAAAACTCATGTAAGCTCACGCAGTGGGCACATGACATAGCGTTGATGTGCTAACATTCTTGGCAATACGATTTCAAGCAACATATGTGAGTTGTTGCCTGCCTCTTGATCGACCAGTCTCGTGCAGCATTAAAGATTTACAAAGTTCCCACGATTTTCAGTAACCTTTGACGACGACCTGCATATAGAACCACCAATTTGTATCAAGAGAACGGAAGATGTAGTGGTTGCAGTTGTAACAAGCCAGCGAGAGTTTTTAGAGAGAGTTGTGGTAAGTGCATGTGCCAGTCAGCACTATGTACACTGCCGGTGGTTGTATATCTGCCAACCGTGGAAGCGTTGCCGGATATGCTGCAGTGCTATTGGCCAAGTACTGCTGTACTTTGCTATGTCCGGGCAGGACGGCTCACTAAAGTATTCTGATTCTGCATAGTATATAAACCCACTGTTTCTCACACATGCTCAATGATAACTCGATGATTGATGGGGCTAGCTAGCCACCTTTTGGAAGGCAAGGATAAAGGCATCTTCAACGGCGACTCTCAAACCGCCCGCTTACGTCCAGACTGCGCTGTCTGGATCATGAAAGTCATTCAACATGACCCTGTATCAATCGGCGAGCAGTCCGGACCATGATTTTCCCGCAAATCGGAACCAAACGTGGGGGTTTGCAGGAGTCCGGACACGCTAAACATACTCCAGTATTCAGCAAGAAATAACATACTACGGCCATGTTGTATATTGTGTGGGTTGTGCTCTCTGGTATATTTAGTTCAAACAGGACCTATATGATCACCAGTAAAACATATATAGAACATGTACATAGCTAGAAACACCATTCCAAGCACGTAAACGCTACATCCAAAGCGTGTCCACAGATTAATCCAACATAACCGCCAGGCTGTTCTCTTCTACCCGTAGACGCTTTCAGAAGACGCAGCCTCTGTCAATGCACCTACGTCGTTAGCTAGACTAGACAGACCGGCACCCAACCTTCCAGGACCGGGCAATGCATGCGGCACCCCGGAACCAAACCCAAGAACCTAAAGCTTCTTGTGCTTAGCAGTTAATTTAAAGTGTTGTATTTGGTTAAGTACTAAGGAACAAACTAGTGGCTTAAACAAATTGTTCATGGCCGTGGAAACATCCTCCCGTTTAGGGTGGCATGCAAGGACGTACCCTGTTAATTAAAGTAAATTAATGGCAGTGATCCAGAGACATTTTGCACTCAGAAGTAGTTGTTTAATTTGTACTTCCTCCGTCCCAAAATTCTTGTCTTAAATTTGTTTAAATATGGATGTATCAAGTCTCTTCTTAGTATTAGATACATCCGTATCAAGACAAATCTAAGACAAGAATTTTGGGACGGAGGGAGTATATGCTATTGACAAACCACTCTTGACAGACATTAGTGCAGCAAACACCGGGACGGGTTGCAAAGCTGAATGCATATATACCATCTCTCATGAGATTAGATGCATGCTTCAGTTCAAACGACTTCATTAGCCTAGCTAACCTCTCCTCTCTACATCCTCTTCTGAGCTGAAGACTCACTGAAGTATACTCTCCATCTAGTCAATGACATTGATCTCTCACAAGATGAGGAGTTGCAGTTCCAGATACTTGACACTGGCTACAGCTGTGATCTTGCTTCTGGTACTGACAGCGGCCACAGAGGCTGAAGCCATCCGGCTAGATGCAGAGGCGCGGGTATCACTCAGGAGCAGCGGTGGCAACTCAGTGTCGTCAATGCACAAACCGATTGGGACCAATGTCATCGAGGGATCTGCTGGCTCGACAAGCGAGACAAAGAGGAGCGTCCCGGTTGCTGCAGATGAAGTTAGAGTGGCGGCGCATAAGTTGCCGGAGTTTCATGAGGACTACTATGGTCCAAAAGATCACAGCCCTAGGCACCATTGATGGAGCAAATTCTTATTTATTCCCTCTCTTGATCGATGATCTCTGTCTAGAACTGACTAGCTAGCTAGGTAGACACGGCAGCTACAGGCTGCCAAAATTACTTTGTAAAACTCATGTAAGCTCAGTGGGCACATGACATAGCGTTGATGTGCTATCATTCTTGGCAATACGATTTCAAGCAACATATGTGAGTTGTTGCCTGCCTCTTGATCGATCAGTCTCGTGTGGGCTTGCACAATTACAGATCACGATTTTCAATAACCTAATGACAACCTGCAAATAGAACCACCAATTTGTTTGATCGAAAGACAATCCTAATTATTACTTTTTCGATAAAGGGTGCCTTTATTAACTCAAAATATAGCATCAAGTAAATAACAAACATGATGAGCGACACCTGGCCTCTGCATAGCAAGTCCTAGTTATAGATAACAAGAAAGAACGATGTCAAAGTTGAAGACTCTCCTCGCGCCTAACCAGCGGAGTTTTGAGAGAGAGAGAGAGAGAGAGAGAGATGCATACCAACCCCAACAGTGGAAGCATTGCCGGATATGCTGCAGTGTTGTTGGCCAAGGGCTGCTGTACTTTGCTATGTCCGGGCAGGACGGCTCACTAAAGCATTTCCGATTCTGCATAGTATACACACCCACTGTTTCCGACACATGCTAAATGATAACTAGATGATTGATGGGGCTAGCTAGCCACCTTTTGGAAGGCAAGGATAAGTGCTGTAACTAAATAATGCAGTACATGACGTTCTCAAGATGACAGTTTGTACAAAAAAAGGCAGAGGGAGTTAAAGAGGAAATGGCGCCACGGAGGGGGAGGACGAGGAAATCGGTTCATGTAGAAAAAATTTACGGGCAACTCGCATATGGTGCCCACCTTGGAGCATCTCTGATCGAACCCCTATCCTATAACTTTCTAAAAAGAATGTCCAATTTCTTTCAGTCTTGGACACGTACATTTGAAACAAATGCACCATATTTCATCAACAGTATGAATGATTCAAATGCACCATATACAACAGTTCAACTACAAATATACATATAATTCATCCAATCCAATAATTCAATTTAAAACATGCATATACTTCATCCAAAAGCCACCAAATAGATCAAGTTTATCCAAAAAACCACCACATGGTGTGTCTTATGTCTTGGACCAACCCTATCAAGTTCATACTAGACAAAATCAAGCACTCCCATGCCCACCATCACGACGGCCACCACCATCACCACGGCTGCCACCATCACCACCAGGGCATACATCGACTTGCAAAAATCTCATCACGAGTGAGTTACCAATATTGCATTGCCGTGTCATCCATCGTTCTCGGATCCATGCATGAACATGATAGCATGCTCTTCCGCCTTCTTCTCTTTTGCAAGCCTCCCGTCCTCGAGTGCAACCCCGTCTCCTTTGCTTGCACCTTCCTCGCTTCGGCCGCCACCTTTTCACTTCTCATCCTCCATGAACATGAGCTCGGTCCAGCTCGCCATTTTCTCTACCTTCCTTTCTGCTCCAATGCTTTCTTGGTTTCGATCATAGCACAAAGCTCCTCTCGGTACACGTCGATGCCTCCATTTTTCTTTCCCTCCTCTGCAATCTTTTGCCCATCTGGCCTAGTGTGAGGATTTTCATCATGCTCATCGTCAACATCAACCGATATGCTAATTCACTAGTAGAAAAAAGGGCTTTCGTTCGGACCTAGCCAGCCCATTAGTCCCGGTTCTTCCACGAACCGGGACCAATGGATGCATTCGTCCCGGTTCGTGAGCCCAGGGGGCCGGCCGGGGCCTCGTGGGCATTGGTCCTGGTTCGTATGGACCCATTTGTCCCGGTTCCAGGCATGAACCGGGACCAATGGGCCTCGCTCCTGGCCCACAAACATTGGTCTCGGTTCTTGGCTCGAACCGGGACAGAAGGCTAGGCTTTAGTCCCGGTTCCAGCCATGAACCGGGACAAATGAGTTGCCTATATATACTCCGTCGCTGCAGCAGAGCACTCCACAGTGCTCTGCTTTTTCTGGCCGGCGAGGAGAGGGCATTTGGGTGCTCTAGCTCACCTCCTATGCACACGAGGTGTTCGATGAAATGCCCAAGCCACGCTAGTTAAGCTTTCTCCTCTCGAAGCTCGACCTCCAAGCTCCATTTTCCCCGAGATTTGTCTAGGTTTAGCGGTCCGTCACGTCCCGTCCCCGTCTTCACCGCCGTCGATCGCCCGCGCCGATCTCGTCGCCTGCACCACTGTGGTGAGCCTCTTATCTTCTTCTGAAAGAAAAAAATTCTTACTTTAGATAGATACTTGTCTAATTTTCTTACTTTTATTATTGCTTGTGCTTATATAGTGCGATGATTTTGGTATCCGCCCCCGTCGGCCCTCGTCCTGGCTATGATTCGGATGTGGTATATATTATCTTTTATAACTATTTGGTTCATTTATTGTTTATGACAATTATGCCCATCAAGTTGACATAGATTTTATTTATGTAGGAGGTAGTTGAACCGGAAATTCCAACCGACCCTATTGTCGAGAGGTTAAATTTAGTTGAAGAAGAAAACAATTACTTGAAGGAAAAAATAAAAAAATTGAGGAGGAGAAGATGATATTGGAGTTGCATGTTGCGGATGTCGTCGATGATCACAAGATCAAGATGGATGCAATGCGGTTGAAGATGAGAAAGATTAGAAAATGTGTCATTCATACCGAGGCTTGGTATCATTATGCCGTTCGATCAATTTTTACCTTGGTTGTGATTATGATCGCATTTATTGTTGCATTGAATGGTTTCACATAGTTTCAATGTATGGTTTAACTAGATGCTCTGGAGAGCTATATGTTGTTCAATGAGAACTATGTATGTACTTTGTTTTTAATGTGATGATGAACTTCTATTAATTTGGTCACTTATCTATCCATGAGTGCTATATGTACTAAATTAATGATGTAGCTTTGAATGGTGCATTTTATACACGAAGTGCATCCAGTTTTTGCCGTAAGCCTCTCTACTTTCTTGCACATGCTATATGGATGAAATGATGATACCATGCCAACTTCAAACCTTTTCAGAGTTCATTTGTAGTGCTTTTCAATTTTGGGGTCTTATAGCTCAAAATAATCAGTAAATGCATGAAAAATAACAAATAAAGTCAGAAAGGGTTGAAAATTGATGATGTGGCTTTGAATGGTGCATTTTGAACACAGAAAAAGTATGGAGTTGAAATAAGTTCAAAAAAATGAAATCCCTTTGTAACAGACGACTTTCCGTATGAAACCCTGATACTTCGAAAGAGATTGTGCATTTTGTACACGAAGTGCATCCAGTTTTTGCCGTAAGCCTCTCTACTTTCTTGCACATGCTATGTGGGTAAAATGATGATACCATGCCAACTTTCAACCTTTTCAGAGTTCATTTGTAGTGCTTTTCAATTTCAGGGTCTTATAGCTCAAACTAATTAGTAAGTGCATGAAAAATAAAAATTGAAGTCAGGAAGGGTTGAAAATTGATGATGTGGCTTTGAATGGTGCATTTTGAACACAGGAAAACTCTGGAGTTCAAATAAGTTCAAAAAAAATCCCTTTGTAACAGACGAGTTTCCGTATGAAACCCTGATACTTCGAAAGAGATTGTCCGTTTTATACACAAAGTGCATCCAGTTTTTACCGTAAGCGTATCTACTTTCTTGCACATGCTATGTGGGTGAAATGATGATACCATGCCAACTTTCAACCTTTTCAGAGTTCATTTGTAGTGCTTTTCAATTTCAGGGTCTTATAGCTCAAAATAATCAGTAAATGCATGAAAAATAACAAATGAAGTCAGAAAGGGTTGAAAATTGATGATGTGGCTTTGAATGGTGCATTTTGAACATAGAAAAAGTATGGAGTTCAAATAAGTTCAAAAAAATGAAATCCCTTTGTAATAGACGAGTTTCCGTATAAAACCTTGATACCTCGAAAGAGATTGTGCATTTTGTCCATGAAGTGCATCCAGTTTTTGCCGTAAGCCTCTCTACTTTCTTGCACATGCTATGTGGGTGAAATGATGATACCATGCCAACTTTCAACCTTTTCAGAGTTCATTTGTAGTGCTTTCCAATTTCACGGTCTTATAGCTCAAAATAATCAGTAAATGCATGAAAAATAACAAATGAAGTCAGAAAGGGTTGAAAATTGATGATGTGGCTTTGAATGGTGCATTTTGAACATAGAAAAAGTATGGAGTTCAAATAAGTTCAAAAAAATGGAATCCCTTTTTAACAGACGAGTTTCCGTATAAAACTCTGATACTTCGAAAGAGATTGTGCATTTTGTACCCAAAGTGCATAAAGTTTTTGCCGTAAGCCTCTCTACTTTCTTGCACATGCTATGTGGGTGAAATGATGATACCATGCCAACTTTCAACCTTTTCAGAGTTCATTTGTAATGCTTTTCAGTTTCAGGGTCTTATAGCTCAAAATAATCAGTAAATGCATGAAAAATAACAAATGAAGTCAGAAAGGGTTGAAAATTGATGATGTGGCTTTAAATGGTGCATTTTGAACACAGAAAAAGTATGGAGTTCAAATAAGAACTCTCATACTTCGAAAGAGATTGTCTGTTTTGTACACAAAGTGTATCCAGTTTTTACCGTAACCCTCTCTACTTTCTTGCACATGCTATGTGGATGAAATGATGATACGATGCCAATTTTCAACCTTTTCAGAGTTCATTTGAAATGCTTTTCAATTTCAAGGTCTTATAGCTCAAAATAATCAGTAAATGCATGAAAAATAACAAATGAAGTCAGAAAGAGTTGAAAATTGATGACGTGGCTTTGAATGGTGCATTTTAAACACATAAAAACTATGGAGTTCAAATAAGTTCAAAAAAATGAAATCCCTTTGTAACAGACGAGTTTCCGTATGAAACCTTCATACTTCGAAAGAGATTATCCGTTTTGTACACGAAGTGCATCCAGTTTTTGCCATAATCCTCTCTAATTTCTTGCACATGCTACGTGGATGAAATGATGATACCATGCAAAAAGAAAAATAACTAAAAAGCTTTTATAAAACTCTAATATCAAAAAGAATGAACTAAAAAGCTTTTATAAACCTCTAGTATTTTCTAAACTAAAATTATATAAAATTCATGCCACTGAAATTATCAAACTATTTTCTGTTCAAAACATGAAAAGCAGAAAGAAACAAAATAAACTTTAATAAAAAGTAGAAACAAAATAAAATAAATTGAAATTTAATAAAATAAATAAGTAGAAACAAAATAAAATAAAATAAACTTTAATAAAATAAATAAGTAGAAACAAAATAAAATAAAATAAACTTTTATGAAATAAAGAAGTATAAACAAAATAAACTTTATAAAAGTAAAATAAATAAAATTTAATAAAATAAATAAAAATAGCAACAGTAAGGTTTTTTGTTGTAAGTAGATATAAAATAAAATAAATAAAGCAACAAAAAAAAGTGCCAACTACTGGGCCACCACGGCCTGAATATGACTAGAAACCCTACCATGGGCCAGGATTCAGGCCCGCAGAAGGCCCAGTAGGCCCATCAGGCATAGCAGTGACAATTAGGCTTGTAAGCCTGCAATCGAGAGGAGCTCGAGAGGGGTGCGGCAGTGGGGCTTATAAACCACTCCGCGCCCCTCTCAACTAGCGAGGTGGGACTAAAGTTTTGGCCACAGGGAGCACGAGGCCTTTGGTCCCAGTTGGTGGCACCAACCGGTACCAAAGGAGGGCATTCGTATCGGTTTGTACCAAAGGAGGCATTCATACCGGTTTGTGCCACCAACCGATACGAATGCCCTCCTTTGGTACCAGTTGGTGCCACCTACCGGGACCAAAGGTCTCCGCTTCCCGCCCTTTGGGCTGCTGAAAAGAGACCTTTGGTCCCAGTTGGTGGCACCAACTGGGACTAAAGGGGGCATTGGTACCGGTTTGTGCCGCGAACCGGTACCAATGCCATGGGTATATAAGAAAACACTTAGCAGTTTTGATGAAATCCATCACTTCTTCTCCCCCGACGCCCTTGCTCTTCGTCGTCGCCGTCGCCGCCCGACGCCCCTGCTCCACCTTGTCGTCGCCGCCGCCACCGACGCTGTCAGGCTGCTCAACGTCGCTGTCGCCGCCGCCACCGACGCTGTCAGGCTGCTGAACGTCGCTGTCGCCGCCGCCACCAACGCCGTCAGGCTGCTCAACGTCGTCGACCCTCGCGCCCCTGACGCCCTCTTCCCCGACGCGCCCTCGACCCTCGCGCCCCTGCCGGCCCCGACGCGCCGCCCCCTGTGAGCACCAGCCTGCTCCCGCGCCCCTCTCCTGTCCCGCGCCCCTACCCTGCCCCGCCGGCGCCGGCGCCGGCCCCTCCACCGTGCCCCTGGATCCGCCCCTGCGCGGTGCTATTATATTTGTAGATGTTTTTATATGTTTTTTAGAAGTTTTTAGATGCTATTCTTAGATGTTTTTACATGTTTTTAGGTTATTTTAGTTTATGTTTAGTTTAGTCTTAAGATTAGGAAAATTTCGGATTTGTAGTTATATTTATTTAGATGTCTAGTTAATTTAGATGTTGTAATTTGTTCATAAAAATTGTGCACTTTTGTATAGAAACTTTATTTTTTTTCATATGTATGAAAATGTAGAGTGAAAAGTTTTATATATGCAAAAGTTACATTTTCAGAAAAGTTTTATATATCTAGCTAGGAAAGGAAAAAAGAAGAAAAAGAATGAGAGGAAGAACAATTTCATACATAAGAAGAGGAAAAAAGGAGGAGAGGAGGAGAGGAAGAAGAGGAGAAATAAATAAGAAGAGGAAAAAGGAAGAAAAAGAAGAGGAGAAGAAGAAAGGAATAGAGGAGAAGAAGAGAAAATAGAAAATATTTTCTATTTTCTCTTCTTCTCCTCTATTCCTTTCTTCTTCTCCTCTTTTTTTCTTCGTTGTCGATATACCCCGTCCCGATAACTTCGTTTAGTATTAGGATTATTTCATTTTATGTTTAGTTTAGGAAGAAGGAAAAGAAAAAGGAGAAGTAGAGGAGAGGAAGAAGAGGAGAAATAAATAAGAAGAGGAAAAAAGGGGGGAAAAGAGGAGAAGAAGAAAGGAATAGAGGAGAAGAAGAGAAAATAGAAAAATATTTCTATTTTCTCTTCTTCTCCTCTATTCCTTTCTTCTTGTCCTCTTTTTTCTTCTTTTTTTCTTCGATCTTCTCCTTTATTCCTTTCTTCTTCTCCTCTTTTTATTTCTTCTTCGTCTTCTTATTTTTTTATCAGGTATGTCGTTGTTGATATACCCCGTCCCTGATAACTTTGACATGAGGGGGGGAAGGGGGGAGGGGTCGCCGAGGGTTTGAGGGGCAAGGGGCGGGAACTAGCTAGGGTAGAGGGTCAAGGGTCACCAAGGGGTCAAGGGTCACCGAGGGTTCGAGGGTCGAGGGGTCGTCGTATGTTGTCGTTGTCGATATACCCCCTCTCGACCGTGATAACTTATACCACGGGAGCACCCCCCGGCCCTCTCGCTCGACCAAAACTCTCGAGGACACCCAAACCCTAGAGAAAAAAGATGTCGGTCTCCTACCCCCTCTCGCCGCGCCCCTGCCCGATCGACAATCTCTCTTGAGGCCACCCAAATTTACCAAGTTAAAAGAGCATTGTCATCGAGGCCACCCCAAACCCTAGAGAAGCGTCGAGGCCAGGCCACTAATATGATTCCTTATTGTGCTTAGCTAGCTAGTTCAACGTTTGCCACTAATATATCCATCTGTCATGTTTGAATAATAATTGCCATGTTGTAAATATTTGCAGAAACTATGGATCCGCACCCCCGAGACGAAGCACAAGAAGCGGTGTTGGGGGAGATAATCGCACACGGAAGTGATGCCGTCTTGTCGTTTGTCAACGTCACATGCACCGATGGTCTAGGAAGACAGGATGAAAAAGCAGGATACGACGATGATGATCAAACAATGGAGGAGGAAGGACACCGTGATGACGGCTCCGGTGACCGAATGGAGGGGGAAAGACACCGTGATGACAGCTCCGGTGACCGAATGGAGGGGGAAGGACACCATGATGACGGCTCCGGTGACCGAACGGAGTCCGGCCAAGTATATATATATATATATATATATATATATATATATTAAGCACGTGCTGACTATAGCTAATTGATGCATTAATTGTTTTTGGTATGTACACATATTAACTCTCTTCTTTTTCTTCATTTCTAGCCCTCCAGATCGAGCAACACTTCGATAACGAAACGAGGCCCGAAGAGAAAGTTGCGCACGGATGAAAGGTACACGATCGTCGAAATTGATCGCGCTGGCCAACCGATTGAACCCCTCCGGACCAAGCAAAAATTTAATGCTCGGTGCGGGGTTCTAGTTAGGGACATGATCCCGATCAGCATCGAGCAATGGTTGAAGCCTAAGGACAAAGACTCTCAGGTGTCTTATGTTAGCGATAGGCAGAAAGCTGATCTTTGGACTACGCTGCAGGAGAATTTCACCTTCCCGCCAGAGGAGGATCCGGAGAATCCAGTTAAAAAGCCAATGATCAAGGCTTATGCTCTTAAGAAGATGGATGAGCTATTCAGGAGGTGGAAGAATGAGCTGAAATCATCGTTTGTCGACCAAGAGAAGACTCCAGAATTCATCGGCCGATTTGAGAAGATCAAAGATCAGTGGCCCGCATTCGTCACCAAAAAGAAATCTGAGAGAGTAGCGAAGATGTCAGCGACAAACAAGAAAAATGCTGCAAAGAAGAAGCATCACCATCGCACGGGGTCAGGTGGCTACCTGAAAGCCCGACCATTGTGGGACAAGGCTGAGAATGACCTCATTGCTAGGGACCGAACCAGAGACGCGATGCTTGCCAGACCGTTGCAGGACTTGGTTCTTCGGGGTTGGGGGAAAATTGGACCCTGTAACAGGGAAGTGCGTTTGGACCAACGTGCAACTGAACACACCCATCGTGAAGCTTCAGGAGTATATCGAAAAGGCGCAGCAAGGGACGTTCGTTCCGGATAGAGAGAACGACGAGCTCAAAGAGGCCCTCGGGAATCCTGAGCACTCCAGACGGACACGAGGCACGCCAGGCTCCCTTTTGTGGAAGGCTGGATTTCCAGACGCAGGCGGTTACAAACGCTGGGAGAGGAAGAAGAAAAAGGAGCTGACCCAACTACAGGCGCTGCACGCAAGGGTACAAGCGCTAGATGAATGAGACAAGGCCCGCAGTGCGCGACCTGCCGAAGCTGCTACACCCAAAGCTACCCCGCCATCTCAGCGGAGAAGCAGCGTGGCTTCCACGGAGCTGCTTCAGGAGCCTGTCTTCACGGCTCCTGCTAGATACCCCGTGGACTTAATCACGGAGTCTCACAATTGCCACCTTATGACGCAGTGGATGAATATGAAAGTCAAGGCGGCTGTTGGCTCTGTTGCATGTCCTGAACCTGGCGCAACTTTTCACTGCCGGCCGATTCCAGAAGGATATGCTTGGGTGATGGTCGATGAAATCACAGAAGGATTTGAGGACCTCTAGCTTGACCACCCTACGGGTGATGGGGAGACTCGGCTGGGCTCTGCTCTGAAGATTCCATGCCTATGGCGGAAGGAGCTCATCAACCTTCCGAACTGGACACCTCCGCCTCCTCCTCCTCCTTCGGCGAGTCAGGGCACTCCGCCTCCTCCACCGCCTCCTCCTCCGGCGAGTGATCAGGGCACTCAGCCTCCTTCTCCGGCATGTGGCGGCACTCCGCCTCCTTCTCCGCCTGCACCGGCACGCCCGAGCAGCCACCAGCCTCTTTCTCCGGCGCGTGGCGGCACTCCGCCTTCTTTTCCGCCTGCGCCGGCGCGCCCGAGTAGCCACCAGCCTCCTCCTTCTGCGCGTCGCCAGCAAGGGCGGAAGATACCCGCCGCCGCCCCGGCTGCTCCGGCGCGTCGTAGTCCTTCTCCTCCGCCTCATAAGCAAGCACGAAAGAAGACAGCCGCAGCCACTCCGTCTGCTCCGGCGTCTAGCAGTACAGCCAGAGGCAGGCAATACAAATTCGATCCACCTCTCAAGCCTCTAGAGAAGTTACCATATGAGAGGACCATGGAAGAAAATGCGAAGATCATGGAAAAAGAAGTGAATGACTTCTTTAAAGGGGTGAAAGCAAAGAGACATCCACCTCCGGAGACTAAGGTAGACCGGGTGAAAGAAAAGTGCACACTCGATGCCCTGAGGAAACCACCAAAGTCTCCGCCAAAACCAACTATGAGCGCATTACTGCAAAGGTATACATCGAAGCGTAGTGGTCGGGAAATACTATCAGTGATCGAAGGTTAGCAAAACGATGAGTTGGGAAAAAAAATTACCTAGCTCGGCGAACAAGCGGACCAATCGTGCCCCCCGCTCAAGGTGTCTAGCAATATCGTCGCTAATGATCCGGGGATGGTGCCCGGTTGTGGCAATCTTGAAGATTACCTGCCCGACGATGTACATTATGATTTCTTGGAGGTGGAAGAACACCAATACCATTACGGGAAGCCTCTTGCCAAAAATGAAAAATCTCTAACAACGATGATGCGAAGATTCCATGATTGGTACATGGAAACCTGCAGAGAGTCTGGGGGACGAATGCTTTGTATCTGAGAGTTAAAGAGGAGCACAACCTCGTTGGAATTGATTTGTTGCTTGTTCCATTTGAGTTCTTCCAGTGGTTCAATCAAAAGGTCCTCGATAAATTAACGGTCACTTGCTACTATCTGTAAGTACTACTTCTGTCATTAAGTCTCTATATATAGCTCAGCTCTTTCATTGCATGTATATATGATTATCCTCACTATATTATGCAGATTGAAGATCGTCGAGTGCAGAAAAGCAGAAATGTATGATTGTGACGCCCCAAGACCGTTGTGCCAGGTGTCTTCCAGTTATTCGCTGTTGTTGCCTTGTCATTTGTTTGTGTGTCATGCATTTCATATCATGTCATCATGTGCATCGCATTTGCATACGTGCTCGTCTCATGCATCCGAGCATTTTCCCCGTTGTCCGTTTTGCAATCCGACACTCCTATGTCCTCCGGCGACCGCTTTTGCCCCTTTTCGTGTGCGGGTGTTAAACATTCTCGAAATGGACCGAGATTTTCCAAGCGGCCTTGGTACACTACTGATAGACCGCTTGTCAAGTTTCGTGCCATTTGGAGTTCGTTTGATACTCCAACGGTTAACCGGGGAACCGTAAAGGCCTCGTGTGTGTTGCAGCCCAACACCCCTCCAAAGTGGCCCAATAACCCATCCAAACCCCCTCCATCCTCTTGGCCGTTCGATCACGATCGCGTGGCCAAAAATCGCACCTCATTTGGACTCTCCTAGCTCCCTCTACCTATATATATGTGATCCCCTCCAAAGTTTCACAGTCTAACCCTAGTCCTCTTCCTTCCCGCGCCGCCGGACACATCCGTCCGCGCCGGACATGTCCGCCGGCCACCTCACCCCGACCTATCGCAAGCCGCCATGTCACCCCGCCGCCGCTCTCCGCCAACCGCCGCGCGCCACCTGTCGCTCTGCCTCCTCCCCACCGCGCCGGGCCCGCGGCGCCCACGGCCGGCCCACGCCGGGCCCGAGTGCGCCGCCCGCTCAGCCCGCGGCTCCCCGCACCCTGCGCCGCCACCGTTCCACGCACCGCCGCCCGCCATCTTCCCGCCGGCCATCGCCGCCACTCGCCACGGGCTCAAGGAGCCGCCCGCGGCCGCGCCTCGCCTCCCGCGCGCGCCGCCGCTGCGCCGTCCTCCTGCCGATGCGCCACCGCCCCGCACCTCCCCTTGCCGGAGCAGCGCCTCGCCTCGGCTTTCATGCTCTCGCCGGAGTTGATGTGTCGCTGAAACCCTAGTCGGCCCTCTCCTCTGCAGATCGGGATCAGATCCACCACCTCGCCGATCCAAACGCCCGCGCCCGTCCCTGGATCTCTCTGTCTCGGGACCTCCTCGTCCAATTTTCACGAGGTCAAAATCCACTAAGTCCCAGATCTGTAATGTTTTCAGGCCCTGTTCATCATGCCATAACTCCTCATCCGTAGATCCATTTTGCATGCATGATATATCAAAATGCTCATCAGGATGTCCTCTTCATTTTGTTCCATTGCACCATGCTTGTTTGAGTCCATCTTGATGCCCTAATTGCTGTTGCAAGAGTGCTTCATAATGTTAGGTGCTGATTCTTAGCAGATCTTGAGCATTTGTCATTTTTGCCATGATTATTGTGTGCTGCATATGAACTTGAGCCCTACATATGTTTTGGGCTATGCCATGCCATCTTTACAGGGGTGTATGCCATGTATTTTTGTGATCAATGTGGTGACTAGCACAGGCATGCAAAGTAGCTCTCGTGATATTGCTGATTTTAGGGACTTAGAATTTCACTAAGTCATTTCCCTGCTGTTATTTTTATGCCATGTATTCATGTTGCTACAGAGAGATCCATGCTTCTTTTGAGTATGTTCAGTAAGGATGATTTGGGCATATGGTTGTGCTCTATCCATCCATGCCCCTGTTTGCAATTATGGAGTGCCCTAGCATGACTCAATCTTGCTCTACTTTTGCTAATAAATGTTCCTGGCAGATTGTTTACATGTTAATCAATTTTGCCAAGGTTGTTGTAGTTGATCCATGCATGCTATGAACTTGTTCTTGCTTTGGATAGCTTCTTGATCATGTCTTCTTGCTGGTAGTATGCTTAGTTTGTCATGCAATGCCTTGTGTTGAGAGCATCGAGCTCACAAACATGCCTTCATAATTCTGTTGATGCCATGTCCAGTTTTCTACTAAGTCTTAATCTGTTAACGAAACTTGCTATGTTTACATGGGTGCCATCATATCTTATGATCCTTTTTGGCTTATGGTCATTAAGGGACTTTCGTTATATGCTTTGAGTAGATTCATTCCATGCCTTGTATTGCTATGATCTGATCCTATAGCATGTTGTTATCTTGCTCTAAACATGTCTTCCTAGTGTTAATTCCTGGCATGTTGTTATTTTCACTAAGTCTGTGATGGTGTTATCTTTTGCACTTTTGCCATGCTTGTTTGAACCTGCTCTTGTGTGATTTAGCCGTAGCTCAGTGTTCATCTTTTGTCAAGCATCTTGAGTAGATCACTGTCATGTGCTTTGTTGCCATGTTGGAGTGCAATAGCTTAGTTTCTTGTTGCATTCTAGATGACATCGTGCTGTTAATCCCAGAATTGTGCCATTCTTGTTTTGCTTGCCATTTGCAAACCGTGCATCCGATTCCGGTGATCTTTATATCGATTTTGACCGAAATCAACTCATCTTTCCAGCGGCACTCTTGGTTTGCCAAGTTGAGGCCTGGTTCATTATTTTCCTTCCGGAGCACGCATATGCATTGCATATCACATCCCGCATATCATGCCATGTTTTGCATCATGTTGTTTGTGCATTGCACTATGGTTGATTGTTGTTTCCTTTTCTTGTGTTCTTGCCTTGGGTAGAGTCGGGAGACGAGTACGTGATCGAGGAACCCGTTGAGTACGCTTACGAGGATCAAGCTTACATCAACTCGGAGAACTTTGCAGGCAAGATGACCACACCCTCGAAATCACTTCTATCTTTGCTTGCTAGTTGCTCTCTCTTTTGCTATGCTGCGATACCTACCACTTGCTATATCATGCCTCCCATATTGCCATGTCAAGCCTCTAACCCACCTTGTCCTAGCAAACCGTTGTTTGGCTATGTTACCGCTTTGCTCAGCCCCTCTTATAGCGTTGCTAGTTGCAGGTGAAGATGGAGTTTGTTCCTTGTTGGAACATGGATATTATTTGGGATATCACAATATATCTCTTATTTAATTAATGCATCTATATACTTGGTAAAGGGTGGAAGGCTTGGCCTTATGCCTGGTGTTTTGTTCCACTCTTGCCGCCCTAGTTTCTGTCATACCGGTGTTATGTTCCTTGATTTTGCGTTCCTTACGCGGTTGGGTTATAATGGGAACCCCTTGACAGTTCGCCTTGAATAAAAATCCTCCAGCAAGGCCCAACCTTGGTTTTACATTTGCACTAACAACCTATCACCTTCCCTTGGGTTCTGCAGACTCAAGGGTCATCTTTATTTTAACCCCCCGGGCAAGTGCTTGTCTAAGTGTTGGTCCGAACTAGAGCCCCTTGCAGCGCCACCTCGGAGAAACTTGAGGGCTGGTTTTTAGTTGTACGGATTGCTCATCCGGTGTTGCCCTGAGAACGAGATATGTGCAGCTCCGATCAGGATGTCGGCGCATCGGGCGGCTTTGCTGGTCTTGTTTTACCATTGTCGAAATGTCTTGTAACCGGGATTCCGAGTCTGATCGGGTCTTCCTGGGAGAAGGAATATCCTATGTTGACCGTGAGAGCTTGTGATGGGCTAAGTTGGGACACCCCTGCAGGGTTTTGAACTTTCGAAAGTCGTGCCCGCGGTTATGGGCAGATGGGAATTTGTTAATATCTGGTTGTAGAAAACCTGACACTAAACTTAATTAAAATGCATCAACCGCGTGTGTAGCCGTTGATGGTCTCTTTCCGGCGGAGTTCGGGAAGTGAACACAATTCTTGTGTTATGCTTGAACGTAAGTAGTTTTAGGATCACTTCTTGATCACTTCTAGTTCACGACCGTGCTTTGCTTCTCTTCTCGCTCTCTTTTGTGTAAGTTAGCCACCATATATGCTAGTGCTTGCTGCAGCTCCACCTCACTACCTTTTCCTACCCATAAGCTTAAATAGTCTTGATCGCGAGGGTGTGAGATTGCTGAGTCCCCGTGACTCACAGATTACTTCCAAAACAAGTTTGCAGGTGCCGATGATACCGTGCAGGTGACGCAACCGAGCTCAAGGAGGAGCTTGATGAAGTTCGTGTTCGTTGTGTTGTTTCGTTTCCAGTTGTTCAGTAGTGGAGCCTAGTCGGGGCGATCGGGGATCTAGCATTAGGGGTTGTCTTTCTTTATTTGGTTCCGTAGTCGGACCTTGATTGTATTCTGGATGTTGTAATGCTATATCTAAAAGACAATTTGATGTGCGTAAGCAATAATATTCACAATTTCATTTTATTACACCATCATTTCTGTTGAGTTTCGTTCATATATATGTATTAACCCCCTTCTTCAAATTAGACATGGGAGATGCGGAATGAACTCCTACCAGAAGATCGCATGAAAGCAATTCAAGAGGAATTAGCGGGATTCTTTCTTGACCACGTTATCAATAAAGCCGGAGAATACCATGTGGAACTTGATTTCAGATGCTAGGGGATTGTAACAGATCTTACATATTGTATATGTATGTAGCCAGTAGCGTCAGATAGATAATACGAAAACTTGTTGTTCGACCAATCTCTCGGAGAAGGAGAGGTCGATCACTTCTCTCGGTATGCATGACGAACTTCTGTACTTAATGGTTTCCTTCATTTTCTTACTAGCTAGCGTGTCGAGGGCCTCTCTATACGTATAGTACGTAGCGTCGACCAAGCACGGAGATAAGAGAGGACACTTCTCTCTATTAATTAATTAGCTACCTAACACAATATATGAAACACCTTAATTAACCATACAAAACCCCAAATCCACCCCCCTTCAGAAAAAAAACAAAAACCCTAGCCCCTGAACTGACGCGTGGATGCCTATTGGTCCCGGTTGGTGCCACCAACCGGGACTAAAGGCCCTCTTGCCTGGGCTTGCCACAGCGGCCACGTGGAGGCCCGTCTGTCCCGGTTCGTATAAGAACCGGGACTAAAGGCCACTAGTCCCGGTTCTGCAACCGGGACAGATGGGCCTTATGAACCGGGACAAATGGCCCTTTTTCTACTAGTGATTGTTGCCCTCCTTGAACTAGTTTTGAAATTTATCCTTACCATGGCCAACTAGCTCCTTGTACAAATGGTGCAACACGAACGGTTCACAACCACCATTCTTGTTGGGTTGCTTGTATAGGTCTTGGATGATAGACCCATATTCATTGATTGTCACCCTAGTTGGCAGTGAAGTTGACTTGATCAACACAACCAAACCATTGGTTGCATTGATCATGGATCACAGCCCACCGGTGGGCAATAGAACCTTGAGTATAGCTGGAAGGAACCGTCACATTGCTCAACTAGTACTCTTCAATTCTTTGTCAAAACCTCTCCTTCATTTCATTGGTACCAACTTAGACACCAAAGGATGCATTCATCCAAGAAAAACAGAAAGCAATGTCTTCTTGGCTGCGATAGTTCACTGATCTTGTCTTCTATGTGCTTGTTTGTATCTCCACAGGCTCATTGACCTCCTCCACTTCAGGTCATCCTCCTCCCTCTCAGGATCATCAGCCATAGACATCGACATGTCATCAAGTTCAAGTATGTGCGATTCATCCAACTAAGATATGAAACTTGTAACATCATATTCTTCTACACTAAATCACCAAGAACAAACATATCACACGAACATCGTCGCAATGTATCTCAAAAATTCATCAAAAAAGATAAAAAATGCTATTTTTACCTTTCCGACTTGTGTCGGACACTTGGGGCATGATCCTTGTCGGCGGTTGAGGTGGTTGTAGTTGTTGGCGGAGGAGGTGAGGGCGGTGGTCGGAGATGGAAGAGAAGTGGATGTTGTTCGCACACGAACACGTCACCTTGTACCCTCGACGCCGGGGGTGATGCACCGCAGCTCACGTCGAAGGAGACCCGACCGGAAGCACGGTACGCAGGCAATCCGGCGGGTGCTTTTGAGGACCCAAAACCCCACACACCCGGGAGGGACCCCGTCAGGGCGCGCGGCGGTTATGGGCTGCCCTAGGTCGAGCTGATTGCCCCTAGGGCCTCGAGGTTCGTCGCCCTGCAACAAGAAGAATGAACGAAGAACGAGAGAGAAAGAACAAGGGAGAGAGATAAATGTAAAGGGTAAAAAGTGGTAGATGATTTGATCGATTGTGTTGTTCAATCGGCCGTCACCTCTCATCTATTTATGAGGCGGATGGACTTTCTGTACAAGAAAAGTACTAAAAATTCCGTCCAAAACATCAAAAACCCTAACCTAACTCGGACACGAATCTTTGGTAATTTCTGGATCAATCTCGGTCTCACCGATTGGTTTGCTTCGGTCCCACCGAGTGAACATGGTCAACTCTCTGTAACTTTCTGTAATTTCCGGATCAATCTCGGTCTTACTGATTAGTTTGCTTCGGTCCTACCGAGTCAACATTGCCAACTCTCTGGTAAATTTTTGGACCAACTCGGTCTCACCGATCAAATCAACTCGGTTGGTCCGAAATGACTCTGCAGCTTCTATTTCTGACCTTGTTTTGCCTTCACAGGTTGCATACGACCTTGGATTAAGATGGTTTTATATAAAAATCCACCGTTTCGATGAGACGCACAACTTTCATGTTGATCATTTTTCCATATAAGGACATCTTAATTGGGTTTCAAGCCATTCTTTAATCTGGTGTCAACATGAGCATCTCTGAAGTTGTCATAACTTTTGCATCCAAACCCCGTTTTAGACCATTTTCATATTCATCTTGATCTTCTCGAAGAGAGCCATCTCATAGTGACTTTCAATAGTAAGTTTGAATTACTCTTGACATAGCTTCAAGCCACTCTTTATAAACGTGCCACTTTTGAGCGTCAACACATGCCCCCTATTTTTCGGCAAAGCTAGCGTGCCGAAAAATAACTTGTACCAAGTTTGTTCTAAGGACGATGTCAACACTCCATCGGCCATTTATATGTCCTTAGGACGATAAGTATATATCGACCATGTCTTGTGTGAACTTTCTGATGCAAACTTGGGTGAAACCTTCTCAGCTTCATTAACAATCCGATGATAAAATACCATAGATATGTATCTCAAGGTCATCCTCCGGACCATATTGTTCACCCTTTTGCTAGGATTTTGTAGATAATCAACAATACTTTCTCCAATCCTTACTTTTGCCTACATAAAAATTTCATTAGTGGCCGAAGCTGTGGACTTTGGTTCGGCCTTACCTATGTTGACGAGACTAAGCATCGGCTGTTGACAGAAATGCAATACACCATGATTAACATAGTACCCGGGTGTTTGCTGTGCCAATTCTTTCGAATTGTCATGTCTAAAAACATGAATACTTTTAAAGCAAACCAAGGTAAATTTTGCATCTAGACACACCAAAAGATAAACTATAAGTGATTCGTTATAACATTGATAACCCTTGGATATTTGTTGCACTACTAATAACGAATCACCGGAAGCCTCAATATGTATAGCTCCTATAGCAAGGCAAAGCTCCAATCCGAATGACAATGCATATTCGGCTTTGATCATTGTGCAAAAATATTTTAAGCGGCATGAGGCTTCACAAAATAGCACCATAAGGAGATATATAAACAACACCAACACCTTGGCCATTGCTACAAATTTAACCATCAATATATAATCTCCATGGTACTAGAGAGATCAAGCTAAAATTAATATTATGCATGATGTCAATATGATGCTCAATAATAAAATCAACCATGATTTGGCCTTACGTAAGTTCTGAAAACTAACAAGCCAAAGCACACCCAATCAAAACATAAGTTCTCTTTGCAATTTTAGTGAATTGGTCTATGCATAATATCCTCAATGGCATCAATTTGACAAATTCCTTTGCAAGCACTTATCTCAATCTCTACTCAAACTAAGGACGGTGTTAGAGTACCACACCAGCCATTCTTACATATATTCTTAGGGCGATAGATAAGTACCGGCCATTACCATGAGGTCCATGTAGAATTCATTCACCAAATCATGTATAGCCGAAATAAACAAATGAAATAGCAATCAAATATTTCGGCCCATTGGATTAGCAAGAAAAAATGTAGATAATAAATTGTATAGAGATTTGGTAATACCCTCTCATGATGCAGAAAATTATGTCGCTTCCATGGATCAAAATAAATCCAGGGAGGGTAATTTATCATACCTGATGATGAATTCCATGGCAAAGGCATCAATGGTATGGTTGAAAAACATGGATGATGTGCTAACCGAAGATTTTGATGGGGTGATGCAAACCTTCGGCTTAATTGTTTCGGGTTTCCACCCTTCTCTTTCTTCACTTTTATAACACTTGTTGCAATAGAAGGTTGCACATCATTTTTATTTTGACTGCTCCTCTTGGGAACCCATGCCATGTTCTACTTTTTCAGCTCTTGTGCACTAAGTTTTTGTAATTCCTTCTTTCGCCAATATGATAAGCCGAGTGGGCACCCCGGCTGTGATTTTGTTTGAAGCAATGACAATTCTTGTTTTACCTTGTGCACTGTCAACTTCTTTTCTTCAGATTTGGCACTTTGACTCTTGATAATTGGTTGCTTCATCTCATTGCCTTTAGTAGCCAATGTCAACATGTTAATTGGATCTTTTTCATTTGAGATCAAATCTGAAGTTGCACTCTTACGACCATCTCTTTTAACACGGTGCACTTGTTTGACAACTTCTTTCTTCTTCTTTGAGCTCCGGACCGATTCCTTATGATTGAAACGGTCTTTAACATATGATTGTTCAAATGTTGATCTTCTCGGAGATGCATAATATTGGTGAAATGGTCCAAAGTAAGATGGGTAATGTGTCCTTGTATCATACCTGTCCCATGATGGATATGGATTTACATGAGCATAGGGAGGTATCCACGACATCGGCATCAGCGGCCCAAAGTAAGGATATGAATATGCTACATTGAGATTCTCACTTTGCCAATGTCGACCCTCATATTTGCGCTTTGGGGTGACCTTGGTTTCTTTGAATGATTTGGCCGATAAGCATTCTTCTCTTCACTCTTCTTTTGATATTTATCCAATAGTTCAGCGAAGGTGATTTTTGATCTCTTACACTTGCGCTTATTTCGGCCTTTGTTTTCTTTTGGTTTGCTTTCATCGATCATTGGATTTGCTTGCTGCCCCCCAGTCCTTGGCATCTCCATTGTAGCTTCGATGGAATTCTCATCCTCAAGATTATATTCATTATGCTCTTCAACAACTTCTTTACATGAAAGCTTGATCCCATCACCTGAGGTTTTTACCTTTTCTTTAAATGGATCGGCTTGAAGCAGCCGATGCAAAAACTTTTTGCCATCGGGACCAATCGGAATAGAGCAGTCATCTATTGGTGTTTCAACAAACTTCAATCGTCCTTTTTCAATGGCCGATTTAACTATTTGACGAAACATGTTGCAATCCTCAAAATTATGCTTGAATGAACCATGCAACTTACAATACATTCGTCCTTGGATTGATGGCTTAACATGGTGATCAAGGATTGTAATGTAATTATTTTTCAGCAACAAATCAAATATTTGATCACACATGCTTGAATTGAAGGTATACTTCTTGTTTTCTAGCCGATCTTGCTGTGTGAACGGTTTTGGAGGTAAGCAAACGAATGGTTAAGATTTGGAATCTTCCCATTCGGATATGCATTGTATTTTCCACTCTATCTCCGATGCCTTTGGATAAGATATTATATTAGCATCGGTTTTCGCAATAGAATTTAACCTTGGCCTTAAATTTCTGAAACAAAGATATTTAGAACATACATGTCTCAGTTGAGACCAAGTGCAGGCCAAGTACGAAATAAGCAAAGCTACCCAATTAGATATGAGCTTTAGATAAAGCAATGGGGAAAGCCTTGGCTTCAATAATTTTTCACTATCAGTCTTTCTGAATGATGCAATATGTTGACCGATATGCTTTGTCACAATCTGATTGCTAACAAATAAATTACCCTTCTTCATTGGTCTCTCAATATTTCTTCTGAAGATTTTTCTAATGTATGCATCAACAACTAAGTCATGACCAAATCTGAAAACAGGTAAATTAATTGCTAGACATACCTCTTAAAATATGTTGGGAGAGCATGATGATGGTGTGACTTGAAGAATATCTTGCGCCGCCTTCGGATAGCTCCCCAACGCCCTGTCATCATCTTTTTCTTGATTTGGTGCATCATTAGTTGCAAGATCTTCGTCCACCAAACTTTCTTAGGCTACTTGATCTTGTTCTTGAAGCTCACCAATTTCTATGGCACGAAACTCATAGGGCAGGAAGTAGGTTCCATTAACTTCAGAAAAATCAAGTATGACTGTCTTGCTATACTTTCCATGCCCTTTCTCAATAATGTTTGCCTCTTTGGAATTGATGGATACGGAATATATATAACTTGATTCGGCTTTTTCAACCGAAGCACTTTTAGTTTCTGAATCATCATTCTTTTCACCGGTTATATCAATTGGCAAGGATTGTTTTCTTTGAGCTAATTCCCTATCAATTCTCTCTTGGCGAAGTACTTGCACCTTATCGCGCAAAGCTTTAACTCCCCTCTCAATTTCAGCCCTCTCTAGTGTAGTTTGCCCCCCAATGCTTTTAGGATCTTTCGGTAATGGACTGTTAGTGTTGCCGAAATTTTGCAACTGTGTAGGGGGTGTATAATATGCCGCGGTACTAGGTGGAGGTGTATGCACTTCTGTATAACGATATGCTCTCTTGCCAATTCTATCGATTGATGAAGTTTCATCTTCTTGCAAAACTCTAGCCTTTATTGCAGCATAATCAGGAAACAACCCCTTTTCATATTGTTCAAGGCAAAGAGCACTAATCCTCTTGTTTTGTGCCAAGCTCTTTTTTAATGCAGCCACAACCACTTCTGGAAGAGATTGCTCCGCAATACTTTTAGATTCTTTCGGCAATGATTCACGAGTGTTGCCGAAATTCTCAAATTGCGTAGAGTATGCATTATATGCTATAGTATTTGATGACGGCACATGTGTTCCTGTAAAATTTTCACTTATTCGGCTATGACCATGAAGATGCGGGGCCGAATTATGAACATCTACAGTTGCATACGGTGCTGAAAAATTACTAACATGAGGTGTAGCATATGATGGTTGAGGGTAATTGGCCAAATAACTAGTAGTAACATGGCCAATTCCCTTATCCACCGGCACGTTTGGATTAACATACTGTAAGTTATTTGCCAATGAATAAAAATTTGAAACACTTTGTTGCATACCATTGGAAGTTCCTACATAGGGTGTCTCAACTTGATTAACCAAACTCATCATGTTATTCATCGGCATATAAATTTGTGGGGTTGCCGATGCATGGGAGTTGGGATACATATGTTGCATGTTGCTAAAATTATATGAAGTAGAATCATGGAGATTTTGTTGCATCGGCCCTTGCACATAATTAGATGCATGATTGATAAAGCTAGGGCTAGCCGATACATTATGCTCATTAGATGATCTAGCAACAACATACGCATTATTTGCATCTACATATGTGAATTCGGTATTCATATTACCTTTGTAGATTGCAAACCCTAGATGACGATCTCTTCGTAGCAAGAACGGGCCAGAGACCGTTCAAAGCTTCGTCCCCAGCGGAGTCGCCAAAAAGTGTGTTCGCACATGAACACGTCACCGTGTACCCTCGACGCCGGGGGTGATGCACCGCAGCTCACATCGAAGGAGACCTGACCGGAAGCGCGGTACGCAGGCAATCCGGCGGGTGCTTTTGAGGACCCGAAACCCCACACGCCCGGGAGGGACCCCCGTCAGGGCGCGCGGCGGCTATGGGCTGCCCTAGGTCGACCTGATCGCCCCTAGGGCCTCGAGGTTCGTCGCCCTGCAACAAGAAGAACGAACGAAGAATGAGAGAGAAAGAACAAGGGAGAGAGATAAACGTAAAGGGTAAAAAGTGGTAGATGATTTGATCAATTGTGTGTTGTTCAATCGGCCGTCACCTCTCATCTATTTATGAGGCGGATGGACTTTCCGTACAAGAAAAGGACTAAAAATTCCGTCCAAAACATCAAAAACCCTAACCTAACTCGGACACGAATCTTTGGTAATTTCCGGATCAATCTCGGTCTCACCGATTGGTTTGCTTCGGTCCCACCGAGTGAACATGGCCAACTCTCTGTAACTTTGTGTAATTTCCGGATCAATCTCGGTCTTACCGATTAGTTTTCTTCGGTCCTACCGAGTCAACATTGCCAACTCTCTGGTAAATTTTTGGACCAACTCGGTCTCACCGATCAAATCAACTCGGTTGGTCCGAAATGACTCTGCAGCTTCTATTTCTGACCTTGTTTTGCTTTCACAGGTTGCATAAGACCTCGGATTAAGATGGTTTTTATATCAAAATCCACTGTTTCGACGAGACGCATAACTTTCATGTTGATCATTTTTCCATATAAGGACATCTTAATTGGGTTTCAAGCCATTCTTTAATCTGGTGTCAACATGAGCATCTCTGAAGTTGTCATAACTTTTGCATCCAAACCCCGTTTTAGACCATCTTCATATTCATCTTGATCTTCTCGAAGAGAGCCATCTCATAGTGACTTTCAATAGTAAGTTTGAATTACTCTTGACATAGCTTCAAGCCACTCTTTATAAACGTGCCACTTTTGAGCGTCAACAGATGCCTTTTTTCCCTCTTCTTCGCCATGGCCTCATCGAGGGACTTGCCCACCGACGTCAACTTCCTTGTCCACTTGGTGATGGCCGGAGCAATCGGAGGGTGGCCAATCGTCTTTCGGGATGCCGCAGCCTTGCTGCTAGTCGTCGTGGACGACGCAGCGAAGCGCACGACGGTCTTCGTCCTAAGATGCTTCCTTGGCGTGGGTGTCAAACGCTAGCAAGAGTGTTCACCAGAGTGTGAAGGCGGCCAACAGTCCATTCTCGGAGAAATCGGGCAGCCTGGTGGTTGTAGCGGCGGAGGCAGGAGAGGCGCCATGTGCGCGAGAGAGGAGAAAAGGAATCTTTTGATGAGACTTGGTGGCTGCTGCTCAAAATGGAGAGAGTGGGGAACTTTTGAGACTGAACTCCTAAGTTAAATGTTTGAGCCTTCGATTAGCTGCGGCTTAACCTCCTCAAAATGAAATCTTTTGAGGAGTTAGCCGTTTTTAAGAGTTCGGCTAGAGATGCTCTTAGTTCTCTCTGTTCATGTATTTCATTTCAGAAGGTAAACACATTGAAACCCTCCACGCATTAAATCCAACTTATCCATATCCCAACATGTAGTAGAAGCTTTCAGAAGACCTAGGTTCCCTAGGGTTTAAGGTTCGGTCGCACCTACGCCGTTAGCTAGACTAGACAGACCAGCACCCAACTTTCGAGGATTGGGCAATGCGTGCGGCACCTGTGACCAAACACAAAATCCTAAAGCTTCTTGTGCTTAGCAACTAATTTAAAGTGCTGCATTTGGTTAAGTACTGATGAACAAACTAGTGGCTTAAACAAATTGTTCATGGGCCAACTTTTGTGGAGACATCCTCCCATTTAGGGTGGCATGCAAGGACGTACCCCATTAATTAAAGGTAGTGATCCAGCGACATTTGCACTCGTAAGTATAATTGTTTAATTTGTATATGTTGTAGATAAACCACTCATGACACACATAAGTGCAGCAAACACTGGGGGAGGTTGAAAAGCAGGATGTATATATACCATCTCTCATGAGGTTAGTTGTATGCTTCAGTTCAAGCGACTTGATTAGCCCAGCTAGCCTCTCCTCTCTATAGTCTACACCCTCTTCTGAGCCTAAGACTAAAGTATACTCTGTTTCTCATAGTCAGTGACATCAATCTCTGACAGGATGAGGAGTTCCATTTCCAAGTACTTGTCACTGGCTGCAGCTGTGATCTTGCTTCTAGTACTGACAAGCACGGAGGCTGAAGGCATCTGGCTAGAAGCACAGACCCGAGCATCAGTCAGCAGCGGCGGCAGCAAGCCAATGCTCAATGTAAGTAGTGATTCTAACCTTCTGTTTCGTTGTCTGGATCTTTGGATGGTCCTTTCTGCAGACACTAATCAACCTACTTGTGTTGCTCAATGCAGAAACCAATCGATGATGCGGTCAAGGGTTCCGGTGGATCGGCTACGGAGACTTGAGGGAGCGCTGATACTGCGAGGAAAGTTAGGGCAGTGGCCCATGGGTTGCTGGAGTTCCAGGAAGACTATATGTTTCAAGTGTTCACAGCCCTAGGCATCACTGATAAAAAAAATTGAACAACCAGAGTAGCTAGTTGGTTAGTCCCAGAGGATGTACATATACCATGTCTCATAAGGTTAGATGCCATGAATTCCACTTCCACATCTCTGTAAGCTGTAGAAGACATAGTTTTGGTGTACTAATTAACTTGTTGACAAATGACAATATTTTACGGACTTACGGTTTGAATGCCCAAGCAACGTTGATCGCGATTGTGTGTGTGGAATGTACATGTGCTCGTCAGATGGTTCATCAGCCACATTGCGTCAAATACAAATAGCACCACTATGACTGGTGTGGTTGATCTAGGAACATCATTCCAAGTTCATAGCGAATACCAACCTCATCAGTGAAAGCATTGCCCGATATGCTGCAGTGTTGTTCGCCCAAGTACTGCTGTACTTTGTGCCCGGGCCGTACGGCTGAGCTAAAGTATATATATGGGTCTATATATCCTCTACTCAGACAAGCTTAATCATAATTTGATGATTGGGCCAGGGGTTATTATTTGTAAAAAGGTTGGTCTCAGTCGGCTGACGTCATATGCTTGTAGCACATCCCACTTTATTCCTATGTCCAACCTGGTTGTTCTCTGCTGTCGCATTTTGGGTTGGCCTTGTGTTTGACTTCGCAAAGTCTCAGTGGTCAATGTAAGCAGTGATTTTGATCTTCTGTTCCGTTGTCTGAATCTTTGGATGATTCTTTCTGCAGATGCTAATTAACTGTCCTATGTTCATGATTGCAGAAAACAATCGACGATGTGGCTATAAGAGTTCTGCTGGATCAGAAGGCAAGACGACGAGAAACGCGGGTGCTGCGAGCCATGCTAAGGCGGTGGCCCATGGGTTGCTGGAGTTCCAGGAAGACTATTATGTTCCAAGTGTTCACAATCCTAGGCACCACTGACAAAAAATAGAACAACCGGAGTAGAGCTACTTAGATGTATTCTTTATAACACTAAGCTCCCTAGTTTTAAAGAGCCCGCATTCAATTGAGGTCACCAATTAGAATTGGGTCACCCGGTTTTGACCGAGCCAATTATTTCTCAAAGCTCCACCATTCAATTATTTTATACTATACACTACTAGTAAAAGGCACGTACCAAGTACGTGTATAATCTAATAAAAGAAATAGTAAGCATTGGATTATTATTTGTCTTACGCCCTAATAATTTCTAGAAAATAAACTTGAATTAACGTCATCATTATGGCGATGGGGATACGCAAATTGGCAATGCATCCAACTTTTCACAAAATTATCAAGAAAGACCTATTTGCCAGTTCGTAAATAGTTCACACCCTAAGAACATGTGTTTGTGTTGATCATCATTTAACATGAAAAAGACTCCTTGGTCTATTTTGTTTGCCCCATATGATTCCTTGTTCTTATGACTAAACTTTACACAATTGGTAATTGCAATAACAAGATCAAGGAATCGCTGCCCATTTTTTTTTACATTTTTTTTTGGAAAAGGGGGACTTCCCCGGCCTCTGCATCGAAAAGATGCATACGGCCACCTTTATTAAACAAGCAAAGAGGTTCGACACCAGTCTAAAATTCTCAAACAAAGCTGCTCACAGAGCGCTAAAGAAGGAAACCAAAAGCCACCGCCGGCCGGCAAGAGAACGATAGGAAAACTAATTGCCTATCATATTACATGACCGTCATCCAAACCGGCTGAAGATATCCCGTGCAACCATCTTCCATCGGATAGATCCAGTAACCAAACGCTTCCTGGCCTCCGTCGGAGTGAGTAATAACCACATACGGATCAAAGCAATGGCTCCGCCTTGTGAACCCACTTTTGGAGATATACATGATCGCTGCACACTTTTGGAGGCCAAATAGAAGAGTGCCATTCTGGATAAATAACAATGGGCAGCCATTATCTTTTACTACCCTTCTCCCGCAAAAAGAAATACTACTCTCCAGAACAGATATGTAATATCTTATACATCTCAGTATCTCACATTCTTCATGCTCGGACGTCCAATAATACAAAATTCTAGAAACTATTAAACCACATGAGATAAGGCTTCAGTATGTTTTACTGCCTTTCTCGCAGTAGGTTTCCATGCTTGTAACCAATGGTGAACGATTGGAGGCAAAAACTGTCATCTTCCATGTCTGAACCTAGTAGTACAGCCATTAGAAATAAATGCCATCATACAGAGTTACTTCCATGTAATCAGGGGTGGCATGAATTTTTTTCTTTCTGCTTGATCTAAATCAAAGTCTTCATTCATTTTACAATTGGAAACATATTGCCCTCATTGGTCAGATGAGTATATATTAAAATTACCAATAGAAACACTGTATTTTTAACATAGAGATAAAGAGAAAAATATTAGATAAGGATAGATTATTACTCATCAAGTTTTTCAATATTTAGTAAAGATAAATTGAACGATTGAATCATGTATGCTATATTTTGAAACACACAATATTTTAAGTAGGTGATTGTGAGATAAAATCCCACTGCTTTTCTTTCTTGGCATAGGACTGTTACCATCATACAAAGTGCAACCAAGATATAGAGTTGGATTCTTCTTTTATTAATGGCACATCATAAATAACTTGTCATTGAGGATAATTCTACTGGCATGCATGTTTTGTCATTGGCGTCTGTACTCGTGCCTTGCATCATTGTTGGTACTTGCACTATCATCTGGTGGTCCAGATTAATCACAGAAAAATCAATAATTTTTCTGGTCTGCCTCAAAGAACCGCAACATATGTTGGTTTGACAAAAACACAAACAGCTGCCGTGCAGGAATACCAAACATTACCAATGACCATAACCAGCGCTAAATTTTCAAAACTGAGGGTTAATGTGATGATACGTGATAGATATTAGTAAAGAATCACCCGTGGAGTATCCAGATGCAGAAAAAGAAAAGCAAAACCAGTACAGGGAATGACTCACTTGGACAAGCTAAGCTACTCTATGACAGAGGAAGCTCCGAAGTCATCGCGACGCCGCGTATGCCGGACATACAAAAGGAGGGACTTGGCATAGGAATGCAGGGTGGAGGTGTGTTGAAGCTTGGGATGCACAAGGGCGCGCGCAGGTTTTGCGGTGGCCAGCGAGACGGCGGCCGACATTTGGGTGCGAGGCGGCCAGTTTAGAAGTGGATTTTGGGAGCAAGAATACAGAAGATTGCTGTGTGGAGAGAGACGGGAGGCGGGGGTGAGTCAGTTGCTGCATGCTGGGAGCGGAGGGGGACGCCGGCCTGATCAGAGAAATGTATGGCGTACGGCGGTACGGGAAAAGTTCAGTCCGGAAGAATCGAGAAGGACCTGACAGAGAAACAAGCAGCCTGAACTGTTAGATGTATCCAAATCTGACGGCCAACTTTCTTTGGATTCGCTCCTGCTTAGTCCGTTGTGTCTGCGAAATGGACGGGCCATACTGTTTTGAGATGAAGTTTGGCGGGAACACTGTATACGTGCTGGTAAGCCGCGAGTTCAAAAACTGATGTACTATAATAGTAGAGATATGCTTTCTAATTTTTAAGGTATTCAATTTAGAATTGGATCATCCGATTTTGACCGGGTCAACAACTTCTCAAGCTCTTCCATTCAATTATATTAATTCACTATGTTCCCAAAATTTGAAGCTCTTTCATTCAATTGTGGTATTCAATTTTGATTTGGTTTATGATTTCGACTGGGCCAGTGATTTCCTAAAATCAATCAGCAGCAACCGACCTATAAAACATAGAAAAAAGTGTCACCATATGATATTATAGCATCAATATAATACATGCAACCACCAACACAGAAATTTCCCCACATAAATATAGGTTGGTTAGCGGATAACACGAAATCACACCACGAAAGGTCCACCAAATCACCTCATTGTAAATAAAGTAAAACACACTCTATCATCTCCCCAACCCACCAAACTAAATATTCCATTAGTTATAAGATATAAGGGGTATTAGTATTTTAGAAAATTAAATTTCTTTAACTTTGATCAAGTTCAGAGCAAAAATATCGACATCCACAATATTAAACAAAAATGGTATGGAAATTCATTTCGTGATGAATCAAAAAATACAGATTTGATATTATGGATTTTGATATGTCTCACTACAAAGTTGATCAAACTTAAAAGGTTTGACTTTTCAAAAAAAGTAATAGACCTTATATTTTTTTAAAGAGTGATTTTTTTTAAGAAACACAACAACACGAAAGGCGCAACAAAGCGCGCATAACCTTCGAGTATATACCATCTCTCATGAGGTTAGATGCGAAGCAGCTAGAATTTCATGTAAGCTGAAGCAGTGAGCACATCATGATAGCTATAGCAACTATGAAGCTCAATTCCATTTCTGCATCTCTGTAAGCCGGAGAAGACACAGTTTTGGTGTACTAGTTTTGGTGTACTACAACACTTTACGTTCGGGCAGGACGGTGCACTTGATTATCCCAAAGCTACGTACAACCACTATTTCGCACATGCTCAATGATAACTACTCCCTTCGTTCCGAATTACTTGTTTTAGATTTATCTAGATACGAAGGTATCTAACACTAAAATTAGTCTAGATATATCTGTATCTAGACAAATTCAAGACAAGTAATTCCAAATGGAGGGAGTAGATGATTGATTGAGCTTAGCCACCTTTTGCAAGGCAAGGATAAGTGTTGGCACTAAAGGAAGAGAGGGTCGACAAAAAAAGGCAAAAAAGAAGAAGAGAAAATAGCATTGTAGTATTATTTTTCGTAATCAATAGAAAGCAGGCTAACGTGGTACTCCAGTATTCAGCCAGAAATAAAATACTACGGCCATGTTGTATATTGTGTGTGTTGTACTCTCTGGTACTCACTCCGAACTAAAACCACGACACTTGTTTCCGATCGGAGGGAGTATATTTAGTTCAAACAGGACCTATATGATCATCAGGAAAACAAAATATAGAACATGTACAGAGCTAGAGCCAGCTACCATTCCAAGCACGTAAAAGCTACATCCAAAGCGTGTCCGCAGATTAATCCAACATAACCGCCAGGATTTTCTCTTCTCCCCGTAGACGCTTTCATAAGACGCAGCCTCTGTCAATGCACCTACGTCGTTAGCTAGACTAGACAGACCGGCACCCAACCTTCCAGGACCGGGCAATGCGTGCGGCACCTGGAACCAAACACAAGAACCTAAAGCTTCTTGTGCTTAGCAGTTAATTTAAACTGTTCTAGTGTTTGGTTAAGTACTAAGGAACAAACTAGTGGCTTAAACAAATTGTTCATGGCCCAACTTTTGTGGAAACATCCTCCCGTTTAGGGTGGCATGCAAGGACGTACCCTATTAATTAAAATAAATTAATGGCAGTGATCCAGAGACATTTTGCACTCAGAAGTAGTTGTTTAATCTGTATATGTTGTTGATAAACCACTCCTGACAGACATCAGTGCAGCAAACACCGGGACGGGTTGCAAAGCTGAATGCATATATACCATCTCTCATGAGGTTAGATGCATGCTTCAGTTCAAACGACTTCATTAGCCTAGCTAACCTCTCCTCTCTACATCCTCTTCTGAGCTGAAGACTCACTGAAGTATACTCTCCATCTAGTCAATGACATTGATCTCTCACAAGATGAGGAGTTGCAGTTCCAGATACTTGACACTGGCTGCAGCCGTGATCTTGCTTCTGGTACTGACAGCGGCCACAGAGGCTGAAGCCATCCGGCTAGATGCAGAGGTGCGGGCATCACTCAGCAGCAGCGGTGGCAACTCAGTGTCGTCAATGCAGAAACCGATTGGGACCAATGTCATCGAGGGATCTGCTGGCTCGACAAGCGAGACAAAGAGGAGCGTCCACGTTGCTGCAGATGAAGTTAGTGCGGCGGCGCATAAATTGCCGGAGTTTCATGAGGACTACTATGGTCCAAAAGATCACAGCCCTAGGCACCATTGACGGAGCAAATTCTTCTTTATTTCCTCTTGATCGATGATCTCTGTCTAGAACTGACTAGCTAGGTAGGTAGACACGGCAGCTGCGCTGCCAAAATTACTTTTTTGTAAAACTCATGTAAGCTCACACTGTCACACAGTGGGAACATGACATAGCGTTGATGTGCTAACATTCTTGGCAATACAATTTCAAGCAACATATGTGAGTCGTTGCCTGCCTCTTGATCGACCAGTCTCGTGTGGGCTTGCAGCATTACCGATCTACAAAGTTCTCACGATTTTCAGTAACCTTTGACGACGACCTGCATATAGAACCACCAATTTGTAACAAGAACAACGATGTAGTAGTTGCAGTTGTAACCTGGCCAGCTGGAGTTTTTAGAGAGAGTTGTTGTAAGTGCATGTCCCAGTCAGCACTATGTACACTGCCGGTGGTTGTATATCTGCCAACAGTGGAAGCGTTGCCGGATATGCTGCAGTGCTGTTGGCCAAGTACTGCTGTACTTTGCTATGTCCGGGCAGGACGGCTCACCAAAGCATTTCCGATTCTGCATAGTATATGCACCCACTGTTTCTCACACATGCTCAATGATAAATAGATGATTGATGGGGCTAGCTAGACACCTTTTGGAAGGCAAGGATATGTGATGTAACTAAAGAATGCCGTACATGATGTTCTCAAGATGGCACTTTATATAAAAAAGGCAGAGGGGGAGTTAAATACTAAAGAGGAAATGGGGGGAGGAAGGAAGAAATCAGCCCATGCAGAAAAACTTATCATGGCCAACTAGCTCCTTGTACCAATGGTGCAACACGAACGGTGTGTAGCCACCCTTGTTGTGTTGCTTCTATAGGTCTTGTATAGGTTGGATTTATTGTATTATTTGTGTGTTCTTTGGTATTTAGATCGAACAACATCTATATATATGATCATCTGAAAAAAATAGAACATGTACGCACAAAGCTAGTGACATACTCCGTTCCACATGTTTGTTCCGTTCTTGTATTTCATTTAAGAATCACTTAATTAAACGCTACATAGATCCAAATCCTCCACAGACATTTTATTTTCTTAGATCTGCCCTCCGCAGATTGCATCCAACTTAATCGCCAGACTGTTCTCCTCTCCCTGTAGACGGTTTTGGAAGATGCAGCCTCTGCCAGTGCACCGTACCTACGCCGTTAGAGCAACTCCAACGGGCCGACCCAAACGGACGGCGTTTTTGTCCGTTTTTTGTCCGTTTGGGTCGCCCGCCCGCCCGCCGTCCTCCCTTTTTTAGTTTTGGGTTAGCAGTGCGCCCAACGGGCCGACCCATTTTCATGACCGCGCGCGTTTAACATCGTGTCGTTGCCCTGATTTTGACGCTCCAGCACGCGGGAAAGGTTCGCGCGCGCTGGTTTTGGCGCTCCAGCGCGCGCCGCGGCCGGCGCTCGCTATAAAAGAAGGCGCTCCCTCCACACTATGTCGGTCGCCCACTCTCGCCGCCTCTGTGCCACCATGTCGATCCGCCGCCTACACGCTTCGGATTTTCGCGGAGTCCGCGAGCGCCGCTCCGGCGCCTTCTCCACCGAGATCTGGTTTCGCGAGAAACGTCTCATCCTCGGCACTTTCGACACTGCAGAGGAGGCGGCCCGCGCGCACGACGCGGCGGCGTGGCGCCTCCTGAGGCCTCGTCGGGATATGAATTTTCCCAACGTGTCGAGTCAGCGGGCGCAGGATCTGGCGCCTCTCCCGCGGCTTTTCACCGACGAGGATCGTCGTGTCCATCGGAGGCGGCAGCGTCGCCTCGCCATCGCAGAGAAGGACGTGGAAGCCTTGGTGTTGTGGCGAGGAGGCTACCCGCAGGACATCGTCGACGCGCGCCAGGTGTATAAGCAATTGAGATCGGAGAGGGACGCGAGGAGGAGGGAGCGAGCCGCCTATCGGGAGGACAAGCGTTCGTGGAAGCAGGCAGCTCAATTGAAACTGAAGCTACAAGAAACGTCGGGTTGGGACTTTGAAGATGAGCAGCTTGCTGACGCCTACCTTCAAACGTCGGAGGATGTGCGAAAGGCGTGAAGCGTCGTACCCTGATCGGGGTCGCGCCTGCGTGTTATATAGTCAGGGGCTTATCCCTGGATATGCATACAAGTAGTTTGGAGAGATTACATCTTGAGGAGCAAGAAAGAGATAAGAGATAGAGATAAGTACATGCGGTTTAGAGAGAATCTAAACTATCTCCTAACTACCTCCTGCCGAAGCTACGTGACACAAGTCATCGTGACTGACATAATGACGTTTAACACCCTCCCTTAATCACAACTTGGTCAAGTTGAGATTACGTTTGAACTCTTCAAAGCTTCGTGTAGGTAATGCCTTGGTAAACCCATCTGCAAGCGAATTCCTAACATCCTGAACTAGTACTAATTAATTTCTGTACAATGACTTATTCCCACCTCATCCGGCGGGACAAGAATTTACTGTGCGAAAGGCGTGAAGCGTCGTACCCTGATCGGGGTCGCGCCTGCGTGTTATATAGTCAGGGGCTTATCCCTGGATATGCATACAAGTAGTTTGGAGAGATTACATCTTGAGGAGTAAGAAAGAGATAAGAGATAGAGATAAGTACATGCGGTTTAGAGAGAATCTAAACTATCTCCTAACTACCTCCTGCCGAAGCTACGTGACACAAGTCATCGTGACATGATGATGTTTAACACCCTCCCTTAATCACAACTTGGTCAAGTTGAGATTACGTTTGAACTCTTCAAAGCTTCGTGTAGGTAATGCCTTGGTAAACCCATCTGCAAGCTGATCTCTAGAATGAACAAACCGGATTTCCAATTGTTTGTTAGCAACACGTTCTCTGACAAAATGGAAATCAATTTCAATATGTTTTGTTCTAGCATGGAAAACTGGATTTGCAGAGAGATATGTAGCACCAAGGTTATCACACCACAAGCACGGTGCTGGGATTCGTCTTATGCCAAGCTCTCTGAGTAAAGACTGAACCCATATAATTTCTGCTATTGCATTTGCTAAGGCTTTATACTCTGCTTCTGTACTTGACCTGGATACTGTAGCTTGTTTCTTGGCACACCAAGATATAAGATTTGGTCCAAAGAAGATGGCAAATCCACCTGTAGACCGTCTATCATCCAGACATCCTGCCTAGTCAGAGTCAGAAAAAGCACTAACCAGTGTTGATGAAGACTTGCTGAAAGTAAGACCAGTGTTCAGAGTATTTTTGATATATCTGACTATGCGTTTTGCTGCAGTCCAATGAACTGTGGTAGGAGCATGAAGAAACTGGCATACTTTATTAACAGCAAATGAAATATCTGGCCTTGTGAGTGTCAAATATTGAAGTGCACCTACCAGACTTCTGTAGTTTGTGCTGTCCTCTTGATTCAAGGGATCTCCTTCTATAAGTGACAACTTTTCTGAACTAGATAAAGGAGTGGGTGATGGTTTACAACCTTGCAACCCTACTCGTTTGACTAGGTCAGTAGCATACTTTTCTTGAGAGAGATGAAGGTCATGACCATGTTTCTTGACTTCAATCCCTAAGAAAAAAATGCAAGTCTCCAAGATCCTTCAAAGCAAACTCAGCACTCAAATCCTTTAACAGCCCTGCCACTGCCTCATCAGATGAGCTTGTAACAATTATATCATCCATATAAATAAGTACAAATATAGATGTATTTGACCTATTGTATATAAACAGGGAAGTATCAGACTTAGAAGGAATGAAACCAAGAGTTTGCAGTTTATGACTGAGCCTGGAATACCATGCTCTAGGAGCTTGCTTCAATCCATAAATGGCCTTATCAAGCCTGCAGACATGATTGGGAAATTTTCTGTTTTCGAACCCAGGAGGCTGTTTCATGTAGACCTCTTCTTCCAGAACACCATGGAGGAACGCGTTCTGTACGTCTAGTTGCCTGAGACTCCATCCTCTTGAAACAGCAATAGACAAAACAAGACGAATGGTAGCAATTTTCACAACTGGACTAAAGGTATCTTCATAATCTATGCCATACCTTTGTTTAAATCCTTTTGCAACCAGTCTAGCTTTATAGCGATCTATTGTTCCATCAGATTTTCTCTTGATTCTGAATACCCATTTGCAATCTATCAAATTTTTACCTTGTTTTGGGGGAACGAGATGCCATGTTTTGTTTTTCTGAAGAGCCATGTATTCTTTTTCCATAGCCCTTTTCCACTTCAAATCACCAAATGCTTCTTGCAAAGAAGTCGGTTCACCTGTGGTACATGCCATGCCAAACTTGGTAATATGATTGTAATTGACAGGTTTAATTACCCCTTTTTGAAGACATGTACATGTTTGTGCAACAGGTACAGCCGCTGGATCCACAGAAGATCCATCAGCCGCTTCGGATCTGTCCACAGGAGATAATCACTAGTAGAAAAAGGGTCAAACGTGAAGCACAATAGTGCCGGTTTAAATTTCAGCTGGCACTAATGTGTACAATAGCACCGGTTCGTGGCGGCGATCAATAGCACCGGTTCGTGGCGAACCTTTAGTACCGGTTCATGCCACGAACCGCCACTAAGAGGTTGTGTCAGCCTGCGGTCAGGCTATGGCCCCACCATCACCATTTAGTGCTGGTTCGTACCACGAACCGGTACTAATGAGGTTATGGCAAGCTGTTTTTAGTCCCACCTCGCCAAGAGAGAGGGACTAGGAGCGGTTTATAAGCCCTGAGTGCAGAGACGATGAAGAAGAGGCTCAATGCTCACGTTGCTTAGCTTCAAGCCTTCAGGAATATGGTAGATTGCACGGAGCTACGCGCAGTGCAGTTTACGCTATTTCGAAAGGCTTGAAGCAAATTAACGAGCATTGCACCTCTTTTTTATTTTTAATAACTTGTTACAACTCCGGACTTCTTCTGTTATGGCAAAAACTAATTGCACGTCGGCATTTCTTTTTTTTAAACTTTGGTTATAACTCCAGACTTTGACCATCAAATTTTGCAGAAAAGAAAAAATAGCAGAAAAGAAAAAATAGCAGAAAAGAAAAAAACTATAGCTGAAAAGAAAAAAACTATATAAAAAACTACTCAGAATAAATAGAAGAAAATAAATATAGCAGAAAAGAAAAAACTACTCAGAAATAAATAGAAGAAAAAATAAAGTAGAAAAGAAAAAAAAAATATTTGCTATTTTTCAATCGTTCACAAAATGACCGTAAAATTGAAAATCACTACAAATGAACTCTGAAAATGTTGAATTTTGGCAAACTAGATGAATAAAACTACTCACAAATAAATTGAAGAAAATAAATATAACAGAAAAGTAAAAACTATACAAAAAACTACGCAGAAATAAATAGAAGAAAATATAGCAGAAAAAAATTATAAAAAAATTTGGGGCGCTGCCTGTGGGCCTGCTAGGCCACAGGCGTGCAATTACAGGCCTTAAAGGCCCAGCAGACTCACAGGGCAGCGCGCAGAGTTTAGGCCCACAAGCCTGCTATATAGAGGAGTTCGAAGAGGTAGCCGCGGCTGGGTTTATAAACCAGTGCGGCTGCCCTTCGCCCGGCGAGGTGGGACTAAACTTTGGGGTGGCAGCGCGAGGCCTTTAGTACCGGTTGGTGGCTCCAACCGGTACTAAAGACCACCCTTTAGTACCGGTTGGAACCACCAACCGGTACTAAAGGCCTGCTCTTCTCGCCTCTTGGCCTGGCCAAAGTTGGCCTTTAGTACCGATTGGTGGCTCCAACCGGTACTAAAGGCCTCTCCTATATATACAACACTTACGAAAATTTAGTTAGATCTCCCCACTTCTTTCGTCTCCAACCTCTTGCGCGCCGCTCGAACCCGTCCTCGCCGCCCGTCCCCGTCGTCCGGCGTCGTCGTCGATGTCCCCGCCGCCGCCCGTTGTCGTCGCCGTCTCGCGCCGCCGCCCCGAACGTCGCGCGCCGCCGTCCGTCGTCGTCCCGCCGCGGTCCCGTACGTCTCTCGCTCTCGCGTATACCCGCCGCGCCGCCGTCCGTCGTCGTCGCACCCAGCCCGTACGGCGGCGCCCCCGCCCGTACGTATGCCGCCGCCCCCGCCCCGTACGCCGACGCCCCCGCTCGTACGTACGGGGCGGCGGCGTACGGGGCCGCACACATACACACATACACACATATATATACATACACACTACACGCACATACACACACACATTTTTTTTACTTATTTTCTGTTTTTTAGAAAAGTTAATTAGATGATCGAATGTTTGATTAATGTCGAATGTTAGATAGATAGAAAATTGTCGAACTAGAGATTTGAACTAGTTGAATAATTAATATAACTAGTTTATTTTTAGTAAGAAAATTATCGAACTAATTTATTTAGGTATATGAGATTTGAACTAGTTCAATAATTAATATAACTAGTTTATTTTTAGTAAGAAAATTGTCGAACTAGTTTATTTAGGTATATGAGATTTGAACTAGTTCAATAATTAATATAATTAGTTTATTTTTAGTAAGAAAATTTAGGTATCTGAGATTTGATACAGTTTATTCAAAAATAGTTGACAACTAATTTGTAATAGGTGTTTAATGTTTCACCTATATGAACATAGGAAATGTCATCTGACAACGAAAAAGATTTCATTATGTGCGAACACTGTGAAGACCAGCGCAGCCTGTGCGACAGAAATTTCCTTATTGATGGTAGGCGCTTCAGCATCAAGCTGGATGAGACATTCGAAGTTGACACAGTAAGTCACTTTGTCAATTATTATTTGATTGCAAAACTTATGCTTCATTTGCTTCAACTTATAATTTTAAATTTTCACTATTCTACTAGCGCATCCCCTGCCATGCAAGAATTTTTGTCTTGGATAAGATAGGTTTTAGTGCTATAGATGATATGGAGGTAAAGAGAGTTTATTTGAAGACGGAGCATGGGTATACTTTCAACATCAAATTATATAATGGAGACACATACACCCATTTTGAATGCAGAACTTGGCAAGCACTATGCAAGGCTTATGCATTTGAGCCTGGTATGGTTGTCACCTTTGATATTCGTTCGGAAGATAATATTGAAGGTAATATAGACATCTGGGTCGATGTGCAAACGCCTCCAGTTCTACCATTATGTGAGTTTTTCTCAACCATGCATGCATATGTTTATGTCTTTGATACAGTTTATTCAAAAATAGTTGACAACTAATTTGTATTGTCAGCTTATTTCGGTTCAAGCAAACATGTCCGGCGCTTGGTAGACAGGACCTACTACTGCCCCGGGGCTCAACTAAACTGCGAGGAGATAAGTCATTATGTTTCATAGCTTGAGGATCTTAATACTATCAAGACAAAAAAATTTCTGAACTTAGAAATGTTAGTACTCAAAACGTGCGACCAATGGTGATCGTATTGAACTACGGTCACATCTATAATCGAAAGATGGTAAGATTTTAACTATTTGTCCTTAATTAGTGCATCTTTTGCATACATTATTTTTGAAGCTAAACTTTCATTGCTTAGTATATTAATTACTATACGATGTTCTTCAACAGGGACTTCCGATGACGGTTGTGCCTCAGTGGATCGAGACTAAAGGTGACATGTCAATGGTTAGCTTACGGCCAAGATATCCTACATTGCACATGAGTGCATTCAGGATTTCTGAAAGCGAAGAATGCTTAATAGTGAAAGATTGGAACAAAATTGTTAACGATCGCAGAGAAGTACTAGGGGGCAGCAAGGAGAAGCGCAACCCAAGATTAGGAGACAGATTCATCTGCATGCTCCAGTATGATGAATCAGGAGAGCTATACATGTTCTATGCTATTCTACCTGAGAGGGAGCAGCACTAGTTCATGCTCTTAATTAGTATCTCATGCCCGTGTCCCGAACTTTGATGTTGGTGATGATTATGTTGAACTCGATGATATCTTTGCTTCTGTTACAAAGTGAACGTTTTCTCTTTAAGCTAGCCAGTGTTGGTGATGATTAGATAGCTAGCGGTAATGACTATGATGATTAAATAGTGGTAATTAGACGACTACGATGATTTTTAGCTAGCTAGAGTTTATTTATTTATTAATATACGATGATGATGATGATGATGATGATGATGATGACGACTACAACTCATTATAACGTAAAACAATCCTAAATTAAATTGATAACACAAATTTAATTGAAAAATACAAAATAAAACAAAAACCCACAAACATTTAGTACCGGTTGGTGTTACCAACCGGTACTAAAGGGCTCCCGGCCCCCGGAGCTGGCTCGTGCCACGTGGTTTCCCTTTAGCACCGGTTCGTGCTGAACCGGTACTAAAGGGGGGGCCTTTAGTGCCCACACTTTAGTGCCGGTTATGGAACCGGCACTAAAGGGCCTTACGAACCGGTGCTATTGCCCGGTTCTGCACTAGTGAATGGAGCGCCGGGATCTTCTGCGGCTTCAGCTGATAAAGGGGACACGTGACCCGGTGCAGAAGATCCGGACCCGGCCCCTGCCAGCGCCTCGTCAGGGGGCGATGATGACGCCAGCCGACAGGGATCCGCGCTGGATCCCGAGCCGATGCAGGAATCAGGCCGACCGGTGGAACGGCGCGCATAGCAGCGGTCCACTCCCGTGGGCCACCGACTCAGGGGCGGCCCAGTGGCCGGTGCTGGTTGGCGCGGCCCGGTGTCCGCTGCGTGACAAACGGGAGAGGCCCACGTGGCGGATGTAGGACCGCTGCTACTGGCACGGCTGTCGCCTGGTGCGCCTGCACGTTCGCTGCTACCTGCCGGCGCTGAACCCGAGGCACAGGTTTCCTGCGGCGGCACGGATCCCGCAGAGGATTGCGCAGCAGTCTGCGGCGGTGACGATCCCGAGGGGGATATGCTCCCTGGTGCTGGACACATGAAATACTGGCTGTTTAGGGTGATTTCTTCACCATTTTGCACAATTTCTTCGCCGTTTTCTTGTCCTGTTTCATCACAAAACTCAGCCAGACTGGTGTTGTGAGGGTTAGTCAATATTGTATCATCACAATTATTTCCCCGTGGGTCTGCGCCGGTTAGGTGAGATGGGAGAAGAAGAATTTCTTGTCGTAGAAGGGCGCCGGCATTAGGATGTAGATCAGAAAATGGGAATTTTGTTTCATCAAAGACTACATCACGAGAAATATATACTCGGCCAGTAGAGACATCAAGGCATTTGACACCTTTGTGTAGAGCACTATACCCTATGAAGACACATTGTTTTGACCGAAACATGAGCTTACGCTTGTTGTATGGGCGCAGATTTGGCCAACAGGCACACCTAAACACGCGAAGAGTGGTGTAGTCGGGTTTAGTATTAAGGAGACGTTCCATAGGCGTTTCATTATTGATGACACGACTAGGTAACATGTTTATGATGTGCACGGCTGTGAGGAACGCCTCATCCCAGAATTTCAAGGGCATGGATGCGCCGGCTAAAAGAGAGACCAACCTCTACGATATGACGGTGTTTGCGTTCAGCAGACCCGTTCTGTTGATGAGCATGTGGGCATGACACGTGGTGAGAAATACCAAGTTTTTGGAAGAAGGAATTTAATTTTTCGTATTCCCCTCCCCAATCGGATTGGACAACAATGATCTTGCTATCAAATTTACGTTCAACGAGTGCTTGGAAATTTTGAAAGACTGGAAAAACATCGGATCGTTTCTTAAGTAGATAAAGCCAAGAGAATTTACTATAGTCATCGATAAAACTTACGTAGTAAGTGTGTCTACCCACAGAAGAAGGGGCCGGACCCCAAACATCAGAGAAAATAAGTTGCAATGGTTTAGTAGAAACACTCATAGAGATAGGATATGGCAACTGATGACTTTTAGCTCTTTGGCAAGAATCACAAATTGTTTCAACATTACGCTCTCCAACATATGGGAGCTTATTTTCCTAAGCACTCGTTCTACTAAAGAAAAAGATGCATGCCCTAGACGATCATGCCACCGGGTTGAAGATAACTTGGTGACAGCACATGTTGTTTTATTGAATCTCCTAAGCTCGGGAATCAACGGATATAGCCCTCGAACGCATCTACCTCGATAGAGGATTTTCTTCGTGACCTGATCTCGAATCAAGAAGAAATAGGGGTGAAACTCAAGAAAGACATGGTTATCGATGGCAATGCGATGAACTGAAAGGAGATTCATGGAAGCTCTAGGAACATGCAATATTTTTCTAAGATGGATTTTTCGGTGAGGGGTTTTAATAATTGAGTGACCAACACGACTAGTTCTCATACCTTCTCCATTGGCGGCGTGGACTTGCTCCGGGACGCGGTATTTCTCCCTCATGGTGACCTTCTCTAACTCGCCGGTGATGTGGTTTGTAGCACCATTGTCAACATACCAGTTGGTGTCGACCCCATACGAGGCCTCTGCCCCGCCAGCAACTTTCTCATCTTGGGAGGAGTCTTCATCCTCTTCGAAGCGATACCAGCAATCCTTTGCTGAGTGCCCCGGTTTTCCACAGATTTGACACCGAATAGTGTCAGGGCGTGACCTGGGGAAGTTGCGACGACCCTTGGAGTTGGTGTAGGAGGGCCGCGCACTGCCGTTGTTGTTGCCGGGGCCGTGGGGGTTGCTGTTGAAGTTGCCGCCGCCGCCGCTACTGGTTTTGCCCTTCCGCGGTGGGCCGCGGTAGCGTGACCCGCCGCCGCCGCCACCACCACGGCCGTGAGTAGCAGCATTGGCCGACGACTTGAAGCCGCCGTTCCCCTGAAAGAGCGCAACACGTTGGTCGAAGTTGCTCATCTGGGAGAAGAGCTCGTCGATGGTGACCGGCTGTGTGCGCGCGTCGAGGGCGGAGACGAGGGGCTGGTACTCCATGTCGAGGCCGGTGAGGATGTAGGAGACTAGCTCGCCGTCTTGAAGAGGCTTGCCCGCAGCAGCAAGTCCGTCCGAGAGCGACCGCATATATGCGAAGTACGTCGCCACGGACTGCATTCCCTTCTGAGCGTGAGAGAGCGCGATGCGGATGTTGTTCACCCTAGACAACGACTGCGAGGAAAACATCCCCGCTAGTGCTGTCCAGAGCTCATGTGCATGATCGATAGATGTGACCTGCACTAGTACTTCTTTTGTCAGATTGTTCAACAGATAGCCTAATGCCTGTTGATCTTCTCGGATCCAAACCGAGTGGAGGGGATTGGGAATCGTTTCTTCTTTCCCATCCTTGTCCTTGGTGACGACGTGCTTGGCCGGCTCCGGTGTGGTTCCATCCACGTATCCAAAGAAGTCGGCTCCTCTGATCTGCGGGGTTATCTGGGTGCGCCAGAGAACATAGTTGGTGCGGGATAGCTTCTCGGTAACTTGACCGGAGAGGTTGGAGTTGGCTGCGGCAGAGGAGGACATGGCGGCGAGCTTTGGTGGTAGGAAAAAAACCCTAGCGAACTAGACGTGATGAAGAAAAGGGGCTCTGTATACCATGTGCGAAAGGCGTGAAGCGTCGTACCCTGATCGGGGTCGCGCCTGCGTGTTATATAGTCAGGGGCTTATCCCTGCATATGCATACAAGTAGTTTGGAGAGATTACATCTTGAGGAGCAAGAAAGAGATAAGAGATAGAGATAAGTACATGCGGTTTAGAAAGAATCTAAACTATCTCCTAACTACCTCCTGCCGAAGCTACGTGACACAAGTCATTGTGACTGACATAATGATGTTTAACAAGGAGGACATTACCAAGTCGGAGTCAGAAAGCGACGAGTAGTCGTCTTTTTCTTTTATCTGTGTACGCTAGAACTATCTATGTATCCATTTTAATCTGAAAAAATGGCCGGCGGCATCGGCGACGTAGCAGGCAGGCGAGTGTGTGAATCCAATGTGCCACCAACCAGCGGGCCTAGTGAGGAAAGAGGGCGAGCGCGTGCGCGTCCGTCTTGTGTCCGCGCCGACGCAAATCACCCTCAAAAATAGGCCAGAAATGGGTCGGCAGGCGGACGAAAGCGGACGCGCGTCCGTTTGGGTCGGCGCGTTGGGCCGGCTTTTTTGTCCGCACCGACCCAAACGGACGGCTGCAGACGAAATGGGTCGCCCCATTGGAGTTGCTCTTAGCTACACTAGACTAGACAGACCGGTACCCAACTTTCCAGGACCGGGCGATGTGTGCAGCACCTGGAACCAAACACAAGAACCTAAAGCTTCTTGTGCTTAGCAGCTAATTTAAAGTGGTGCTTTGGTTAAGTACTAATGAACAAACTAGTGGATTAAACAAATTGCTCATGGCCCAACTTTTGTGGAAAATCCACCCATTTAGGGTGGCATGCAAGGACGGTCTCTATATATTCAAGTTAATTAATGGCAGTGATCCAGAGACATTTGCACTCACAAGTAGTTTTTAAATTTGTATATGCTGTTGATAAACCACTCCTGACAGACATCAGTGCAGCAAACACTGGGGTGGGTTGCAAAGCTGGATGCATATATACCATCTCTCACAAGATTAGACGCGTGCTTCCGTTCAAGCGACTTGATTAGCCCAGCTAGCCTCTCCTCTCTACACAGTCTACGCCCACTTCTGAGCCTAAGACTGAAGTATATACTCTGTCTCCCATAGTCGGTGACATCGATCTCTGACAGGATGAGGAGTTCCATTTCCATGTACTTGTCACTGGCTGCAGCGGCGATGTTGCTTCTAGTACTGACAGCCACGGAGGCTGAAGGCATCCGGCTAGACGCACAGACCCGGGAATCCATCAGAAGTGGCGGCGGCAACCCAATGCTCAATGTAAGCAGTGATTCTGATCTTCTGTTCCGTTGCCTGAATCTTTGGATGAGCCTTTCTGTAGACGCTAATCAACCTACTTGTGTTGCTCAATGCAGAAACCAGTCGATGATGCGGTCAAGGGTTCCAGTGATGATGCGGTCAAGGGTTCCGGTGGATCGACGAGCGAGACGACAGGGAGCCCTGGTACTGCGAGCGAAGTTAAGGCAGTGCCTCCTGGGTTGCCGGAGTTCCAGGAAGACTATTATGTTCCAAGCGTTCACAGCCCTAGGCACCACTGACAAAAAATTGAACAACCGGAGTAGCTAGTTGGTTAGTCGCAGAGGATGTATATATACCATCTCTCATGAGGTTAGATGCGATCAGTTCCAATTGTGCATCTCTGTAAGATGGAGAAGATACTGTTTTGGTGTACTAATTAACTTATTATTGACAAATGGCAACATTTTACGGACTTACGGTTTGAATGTTCAAGCAATCAATTGATCGCGATTCACTAAATGCTGGCTGTCTACATCTCTGGATCTGCTCGTTTTTGTGTTGCTTGTATAGGTCTTGGATGATAGACCCATACTCATTGATTGTCACCCCACTCTGCGGTGAAGTTGACTTGATCAACACAACCATAGCATCGGTTGCATTGATCTTGGATCACACCCCACCGGTGGGCAATAGAACCTTGAGTACAGTTGGAAGGAACTGTCACATTGCTCAAGTAGTACTCTTCAATTCTTTGCCAAAACCTCTCCTTCATTTCATCGGTACCAACCTAGACACCAAAGGACGCATTCATCCAAGCAAAACACAAAGCAATGTCTTCTTGGCTACGATAATTCACTGATCTTGTCTTCTATGTGCTTGTTTGTGTCTCCACTGGCTTTTTGACCTCCTTCACTTCAGGGTCATCCTCCTCCCTCTCAGGATCATCGACCATAGACATCGTTATGTCATCAAGTTCGAGTATGTGCGATTCATCCAATTGAGACATGAAACTTGTAACATCATATTCGTCTACACTAAATCACCAAGAACAAACATGTCACGCGATCATCGTCGCAATGCATCACAAAAAATGAAAAAAAATGCTATTTTCACCTTTCAGGAATTGTGTTGGACACTTGGTGGGCATGATCCTTGTCGGAGGTTGCGGTGGTCGTAGGTGTTGGTGGAGGAGGTGAGGGCGTGGCCGAAGATGGAAGAGAAAGTGTTGGAGTGGATGGATTTTCCTCTTCTTCGCCATTGCCTCATCGAGGGACCTGCCCACCGACGTCAACTTCCTTGTCCGCTTGGTGATGGCCAGAGCAATCGGAGGGTGGCCGATCGTCTTCACGGATGGCGCAGCCTTACCGCCAGTCCTCGTGGACGATGCATCGGAGGGCACGACGGTCTTCGTCCTAAGCCGCTTCCTTGGCGTGGGTGTCAAACCCTAGCAGGAGTGTTCATCGGAGTGTGAAGGCGGCCAACACAGTTTCATTCTCGGAGAAATCAGGCAACCTGGTGGTTGTAGCGACAGAGGCGGGAGAGGCGCCATGTGCGCGGGAGAGGAGAAAAGGAATTTTTTGATGAGACTTGGTGGCTGCTGCTCAAAATGGAGAGATTGAGAAACTTTTGAGACTTAACTCCTGTGTTAACAGTTTGAGCCTTTGATTACCTGCGGTTTACCTCCTCAAAATGGAATCTTTTTAGGAGTTAACCGTTTTTTGAGAGTTCAGCTAGAGATGCTCTTAGTTCTCTTTGTTCATGTATTTCATTTCAGAAGGTAAACACATTGAAGCACTCCATGCATTAAATCCAACTTATCCATAGCCCCACATGTAGTAGAAGCTTTCAGAAGACCCAGGTTCCCTAGGGTTTAGGGTTCGGTCGCACCTATGCCGTTAGCTAGACTAGACAGTCCGGCACCCAACTTTCCAGGACTGGGCAATGCGTGTGGCACCTGTGACCAAACACAAAAACCTAAAGCTTCTTGTGCTTACCAACTAATTTAAAGTCCTGCATTTGGTTAAGTACTAATGAACAAACTAGTGGCCTAAACAAATTGTTCATGAGCCAACTTTTGTGGAGACATCCTCCCATTTAGGGTGGCATGCAAGGACGTACTTCATTAATTAAAGTTAATTAAAGGTAGCGATCCAGCGACATTTGCACTCGTAAGTATAATTGTTTAATTTGTATATGTTGTAGATAAACCACTCATGACAGACATAAGTGCAGCAAACACTGGGGCGGGTTGAAAAGCAGGATGTATATATACCATCTCTCATGAGGTTAGTTGTATGCTTCAGTTCAAGCGACTTGATTAGCCCAGCTAGCCTCTCCTCTCTACACAGTCTACGCCCTCTTGTGAGCCTAAGACTGAAGTATACTCTGTCTCTCGTAGTCAGTGACATCGATCTCTGACATGATGAGGAGTTCCATTTCCAGCTACTTTCCACTGGCTGCAGTTGTGATCATGCTTCTAGTACTACAGCCACGGAGGCTGAAGGCATCCGGCTAGACGCAGAGACTCGGGCGTCAGTCAGCAGCAGCGGTGGCAGCAACCCGGTGCTCAATGTAAGCAGTGATTCTCATCTTCTATTCCGTTGCCTGAATCTTAGAATGAGCCTTTCTGCAGACGCTAATTAACCTGCTTGTGTTGCTCAATGCAGAAACCAATCGATGATGCGGTCAAGGGTTCCACTGGATCAGCGAGCGAGACGACAGGGAGCGCTGATACTGCAAGCGAAGGTAGGGCAGTGCCTCATGGGTTGCCGGAGTTCCAGGAAGACTATTATGTTCCAAGCGTTCACAGCCCTAGGCACCACTGACAAAAAAAATTGAAAAACTGGAGTAGCTAGTTGGTTTAGTCACAGAGGATGTATATATACCATCTCTCATGAGGTTAGATGACATCAGTTCCACTTGTGCATCTCTGTAAGCTGGAGAAGACACAGTTTTGGTGTACTAATTAACTTATTATTGACAAATGACAATATTTTACGGATTCACTAAATACTGGCCATCTACATCTCTGGATCTGCTCATGTGTGTGTGTGTGTGTGTGGGGGGGGGGGGGATAGCAGCATATAATCTAATTTTGATACGAAGGAAGCAGGGCAGAGTTGCTAGACAGAGAGTACATGTCCTCGTCAGTTGGTTCATCAGCCACATTACGTCGCGTCAAATACAAAGAGCACCACTGCGACTGGTGGTTGATGTATGGACATCATACCGAGTTCATAGTGCATACCAACCCCATCAGTGAAAGCGTTGCCGGATATGCTGCAGTGTTGTTCGCCCAAGTACTGATGTACGTTGTGCCCGGGCCGTAGGGCGGTGGTAAAGTATATATGTGGGCATGTATATCCTCCACTCACACATGCTTAATCATAACTCGATGATTGGTTGAGCTAGCCACGGGTTATTTGTGAAAAGTAAGGGAAAACACTCGCCATCACCTGGCTGATAACATAAGACCACCCACAGTGAGAGTAACATAAGTAGTAACATCACACATATTTAAATAAAATAAATGATGTGATAAGCAATAAACGAAGAAAGAAAGGCACGTGGTAACATAGCTAGCTACTACTAGTGTGAGTAACATCACACATATCAAGGCAAGATGAGTCTATAGCCTAATAAATGAAGTGCTGCATGTTACCACACATATGTTACTCCCCACTATAGAGGTAGTAACATAGAGTAGTAGCATGACCATGTTACTACTCTATGTTACTACCCATTGTGGCTAGTCTGAGTGCGTCCACCGCCTTGTGCTAGCGATGTGTGTCTCATGGGCCTACACACCGCACATCTCCCCACAACCTTATCCCCTTGACGAAGCCCTCGTCCACTCATTTTCTTCTCCGTAAAAACTACCGTGCCCTTGCTACTACCACCACCACCGCTGCGCAACTCTCTCCGACTACCAGAATACAAAGCTCAACCACCACCTACCACCGCCGGAAGCAACGAGCCTTGTCGGTGCTTTAGGCCGCTGCACAACAATGAGCCCTCGCCAATGTTCTTCGCCAGAAGCAGCGCTCACTGGTGCTTTAGACTGTCGTGCCTCCCCAGGCGACACCGCCATCGCCGGTTGCGGCAACCAGGGTGCCGCGCCGCTCACCATTGACTGCAGCAACGACTCTGTTGCGGTGGTCTGGTTGCAACACTGACGATGCTGCAACCCCAAACGACGGCGGTGACTATGCGCATCGACACCATTGCAATAGCTCCCATGTTGCATGGTGGCCTCTGCAACATCATCCAAGTTACATGATGGCCTCCGCAACAACACCAAAGTTGCATGACGACGGGAGGCAGTGCTATGTGGGGACGAAATCAAACAACTATTGATCAAACGATCCAACTGTAACCAGGGATTTATCAGACGGCTGACACATAGCGTCGGCCAATTTTTATTGGATATGCTAACTAGTGCTTAATCCACTAAAATGATTTTTCTCCCCAAATATGGCTTTGAGGATCTGCTAGAGACGCTCACAACGAGTTTTCTTGGTATAATCGATCAAGGGTTGCAGGAAGCTCAACACACACCCAAGCCTAGGAATAAACCTACTCGAACTTAATTTGAAGCTATACTCAGCTTAAAGCTAGCTAAACCTAAAAATTATATTCATACAAATATCTGATGCTATTTGCGGGACTTTGGGTGGGGTGATGAACAAGATAAGAAGATGATTCATTGTATGGCATGGTGGAAACTTTGCTAGCCAAAATTTGGTGGACTCGGCTTTCGGGACCTTCATTGCTTTAACTTGGCAATGTTGGCAAAACAGTGCTGGAGGCTAAATGAGTAACTAGATTCCCTTTGTGCCATTGTGCTTAGAGCAAAATATTATCCAGATGGAAATTTCTGGACAGAAAAAAAAATTGAAGTGTGGAGCATCATTTACTTGGCAAACTATCATGTCAGGTTTAGAAGCTTTCAAGACAGGGTATATCTGACAAGTAGGGTGATGGAACTCAAAATGTCATTTGGTGCGATAATTGGATACCGACCTATCCTTATTATCGTGTCCTTGCTCCAAAAGATGGTAATTTGGTACACAAAGTTAGTGATTTCATAAATCTAGTTTCAGGTGAGTGGGATGAGGATCTTGTTCCGTCTATGTTTTGGCCAATGTGGTGCACAAAGTTACCTCCCAGAGACTTAATCGGCACATCATTTTGACATTGGTGGTCATATTTTTCTGAATTTATTTCAAGCCATCTAGCGATGTGCGTTCAGTGAGAAAAGACGTTTCTGTCGACTACGAAGGTGTCTGTGACGACTTCATGAATCTCAAAATGATGTGCCGACTAAGTCTCTCGGAGATGCTCATAGGGACATGATGTGCGTGCACTCGTTTATAGGGACAAGTGTATGTGTGGATGTATGAGCATTTGGGTATGTACTGTGTTAAAAAAACACTAATTTTAGTTCTAGTACTATAGAATATATATTTTTCTCTCAAAATACTACAAAGAATAGCTAACCTACGCGTCGAAAGGAAAGGAATAGCTAACCTACGTTTAATTTGACTCGGACTTGACTCGCATATATAGCTCTTTGATCTACCGAATCGTATACGAACCAGCACGTGTACGTATACTAGGGTGATGCAGAGGCAAACTAGAGGCATCGCAGTTGCACAAACCTTTTCAGTTCCTAATTCCACCGAGTAGCAGGTCGAATCGATCGATTGCCGATTAATCTTGTCCATCGGCAAGTGTAGAGGAATATGATGCAACTCTCAATGTATTGATAGGTGCATATGCACAAGTATATATAGTACATAGGGCAAGTCATATCCTCAACTATACACAAGAAGGAGACTTGAAGTACAAGAATACATGTGCTAAATACATATCTCAACACCTCCCCGCAGTCGAAGCGACACCGTTGCTGACGCAGAGACTGGACCGGAATTCCTCGAAAGATGTCGTAGGCAAGCCTTTGGTCATGATGTCGGCAAATTATTGGGAGGTGGGAACGTGCAGAACACGAACGTGGCCAAGAGCCACCTGATCCCGAACAAAATGGATATCAAGCTCAATGTGCTTGGTGCGACGGTGATGAACCGGGTTGGCAGAGAGGTAGACGGCGGAGACGTTGTCGCAGTAGACGACCGTGGCCTTCTCAACAGGACACGAGAGCTCGTGAAGAAGCTGACGAAGCCAGGAGCACTCAGCAACGACGTTAGCCACAGCGCAGTACTCAGCCTCGGCGCTAGACCGCGAGACGGTAGGCTGCCGCTTGGACGACCACGACACCAGGGATGGTACAAGAAAGATGCAGTAGCCCGAATTAGAACGACGGGTGTCCGGGCAGCCAGCCCAGTCGGCATCGGAGTAGGCGACCAGATCAGTGGCAGTGGAGGCGTGCAGAATAAGACCAACATCCATAGCACCAGGGATGTAGTGAAGAATCCGCTTAACAGCGGTCCAGTGAACGTCTCGAGGAGCATGCATATGTAGGCAGACCTGCTGAACCGCGTACTGAAGCTCCGGTCGAGTGAGAGTGAGGTACTGGAGAGCACCAACAATGGACCGGTAGAAGCCAGCATCCGGAGCGGGAGTACCATCAGTAGCAGAGAGCTTGACCTTCGTGTCGACAGGAGTGGCGGCCGGTTTGCAGTTAAGCATTCCAGCACGGTCGAGGAGCTCATGAGCGTACTTCCATTGATGAAGGAAGAAACCATCAGGACGACGCACCACCTCAACGCCGAGGAAGTAGTGCAACGGACCCAAGTCCGTGATGGCAAACTCAGCACGCAGACGATCAGTGAGCCGGCGAAGGAGCTCGGGAGTGCATGCTGTCAAGATGATGTCATCAACATAGAGCAGCAAGTACGCCGTGTCGGTGCCCTGGTGATAAACGAACAGCGAAGCATCAGAGCGTGTAGAGCGGAAGCCGAGTTGATGAAGAAACGTTGCGATGCGCTGGTACCAGGCACGAGGAGCCTGCTAGAGTCCATATAAGGAGCGTGAGAGCAGACACACATGATCAGGACACGCCGGGTCAACAAACCCCGTGGGCTGCTGACAGAAAACCTGCTCCTCAAGATGACCATGGAGGAACGCGTTGGAGATGTCCATCTGATGAACCGGCCAGGCACGAGAAACTGCCAACAGTAAAACAGTGTGGATCGTCCCGGGCTTAACAATCGGAGCGAAGGCGTCGGTGAAGTCCACACCGGCGCGTTGCCGGAAACCACGAACAACCCAACGCGCCTTGTAACGATCAAGAGTGCCATCGGGACGAAGCTTGTGTTTGAAGACCCACTTCCCGGTGATCACGTTAGCGTGCCGGGGACGGGGAACAAGCTGCCAAGTCCGGTTCCGCTGCAACGCGTCGAACTCCTCCTGCATGGCAGCCATCCAAAGGGGGTCGCGGAGAGCGGCCCGAACCAAGGACGGCAGCGGGGAAGGAGCGGACGTAGAGGCGGTGCAGACATAGTCATCCGCATAGCGGGAGCTCGGGCGGAAGACACCAGTGCGCGAGCGGGTGACGGGCCCGGCCGTCGGAGCAGCCGCGGGTGGCGGCGAGGCAGAGGCATCCACGGTGTCCACGGGAGAGGCGGACCGAGCTGAGGTCGAGGCCCCGGCATCGGGAGAGCCAGGCGACAACGAGGCGGCGACCGCGTCAGCAGGCGACCGGGGCGGGGTCGGGGCGGGCGACAGAGGCGGGGTCGATGCGGGCGACTGAGGCGAGGTCGAAGCCACGCCAGGAGAGACCCCGCCAGAGGAGGCCATACCAGAAGAGGCCGGCCCAGCCGGCGGCCCATCATGCGGTCCAGCATGCATGGCGGGGGGCCGGGGTGACGTCGACGCAGCGCCAGGCGACGAGGGCATCGAGCTAGAAGAGGGAGCCGCGGATGGCCCCGATCCGGAGGAGGGCGCTGCGGGCGGGGGTGCCGGAGCACCCAAGGCCGGCTGCGGGCGGCGGCGCGGAGGAGAGCCCGCCGCGAGAGGGGCAGACGGCGCCACCTGTTCCTGTGCAAAGGGAAACACAAGATCATCAAAGTACACGTGCCGTGAGATGATGACACGGTGAGACACGGGGTCATAGCAGCGATAACCCTTAGTGTTGGCCGGGTAACCAAGGAAGACACATGGAACGGAACGATGAGCGAGTTTATGAGGAGTGGTGGCGGTGGTGTTGGGGTAGCAACGGCAACCGAAGATACAGAGACCATCATAAGAGGGGGGAGTGCCATATAAGATATGGTGAGGCGCATAGTTCCAGCGCGGACGGCATGGCCGGAGCTTAAGAAGGAGGGTGGCAGTGGCGAGGGCATCTGGCCAAAACCGAGAGGGCATGTAGGCATGGAAAAGAAGGGTACGCACACACTCATTGAGGGTGCGTAGGATGCGCTCGGCATGGCCATTCTGCTGAGAGGTGTATGGACACGTGAGACGAAACACGGTGCCGTGGGAGGAAATAAGATGGCGGATGGTGAGATTGTCGAATTCTTTCCTGTTGTCGGTCTGAAGTGCGAGTATGGGTCGCCCGAACTGTGTGGATACATAAGCATAGAATGCAATGAGAGTGGCGGCAGCATCGGATTTCCTACGAAGAGGAAATGTCCACACAAAGTGAGAGTAATCATCCAGTATGACAAGATAATAAAGATAACCGGAATTACTAGGTACTGGAGATTTCCATACATCACTGTGAATTAACTCAAACGGAAAGGAAGCAACTGTGGAGGAGGAACTAAAAGGAAGGCGAACATGTTTGCCTAACCGGCAGGCTTCACAAGAGTGAGCGGCCATTTTATTACATGAAAAGGAAAATCATCTCATTATTTGACGAAGTGAAGAAGTGTTAGGATGCCCAAGACGAGCATGCCAAAGATCGACACCGGCAGAGAAAGTTCGAGGACCACCCGGAGATGACGGCAACTGAACTGGGTAGAGGTCGCCGAGACTGTCACAGCGGTGAAGAATCATCCTGGTGCGAGCGTCCTTAACAGAAAAGCCAACTTCGTCAAATTCCATAGTTACAGAATTATCACGAGAAAGATTACGAATGGAAACTAAGTCCTGAATGAGATGAGGAGAAACAATGACATTATTAAGAGAGAGAAGTCTAGAGTTAGAGGGAAAAGGTGCAGAACCGACATGAGAGATGGTAAGACCAACACTGTTGCCGATGATGATACGGGAGGGGTGGAAGTGGGATGGACGGAGGAGAGGTTACCCGGATGAGCGGACATATGAGCGGTGGCACCGGAGTCCATAATCCAATCGCCGCCACCACCGGAGTAGGGTGGCGGCTGCTGCAGCGCCGCTAGAAGGGCGGGGTCGTAATAGGGGGCGTCGTACACGCCGTAGGAGGGTGCGACAGGAGGGGCGGGAGCCCCGCCGTGGGCGTCGAGAGGCACGGCCAGGAGCGCCTGATGCGTGCTCGGGCCGGGGCCGAGGATGCCCGGGGCAGGGGGCCGTGGCACTGGCATACTGTATGCGTGCACGACCCCCGTCCAAGGGTTGTAGCCTCCGGCCCAAGGTGGCGGGGCCTGCTGCTGGGGAGCTTGACCACCGCCGCCGCCACCTTTCCCGCCGCCTTGGCGTGGACCGCCGCGACCGCGGCGATGGTTATCGCCGTTTCCGCCGTTGCGCGGTGGTTGGGGCGGTTGTGGCGCCGGCGCGGGGTGCGGGGCGACCGGAGGACGGGGCGCCGAGGGTGGTGTAGAGGCGCCGGTGGAGAGACCGGCGGCGAGCGCGGTGTGGACGGCGCGGGTGCGGAGGTGCTTCATCCGCCGCTCCTCAAGACGAAGATAGGCCACCGCCCGCTCGTAAGTAGGGTTGGCCATGAGGGTGAGGTTGGAGGCGGCGTTGCCGAAGTCCTCGTTGAGGCCGGTGGTGAGCGTCGAGAGGAGAAGCTCGTCGCCCACCTTCAACCCGACGTCGTTGAGCTCGTCGGAGAGGGTCTTGAGACGGAGACAGAAGGCGTCGATGGTGGAGTCGTTCTGATGACACCCAAAAAATTCCTGCAACAAGAAAACAATCCGTTGAAGCTTGTTGTCGGTGAAGAGGCCATTGATCTTGGTCCACACCGTGTAAGCATCGTCCCCATCGTGAACGACGGTGCGGAAGATGTCCGGAGAGACGGTGAGGAAGAACCACCGGATGAGGATGGCGTCGATGGCGAGCCAGTTGGCGTCGTGGGCGCCGGCGAAGAAATTGGCGAGACCGTCCACATGATCACGAAGGTTGTACTCATGGAAGAGGAGATTGAAGTAGGTTTTCCAGGCATAGTAGTTGGCGGAGGTGTGGGAGAGGATGATGGGGACGTGATCGGAGAGGTGGATGTTGCGGATGTCGGCGGCTTGGGGCTCATCGGGCTCGGACCCGTAGGAAGAGTCGAACGGGTTGCTAGGGTGTGCGCTGGAGGAGGAGGAGGTGCCGAGGGCCGACATGGCAGCAGGAGGGGATGGCGGCGCGGGATGGGATCGGGTGAGAGTTTAGGGTTTCGGGAGGGAGGCGGCTCGGGGTGGGTTTCGGGAGGAAGGCGGCTTGGGGGCGGCGAGGGCAGGGAGGTTGGGGGTGCAGCGGGGAGGGTGGAGGCGCGATGCGGGAGGTTGTGGTGAGGGAGGGAGGAGGCGCGGCGGCCGGGGAGGCGGCGGCGCGGTGCAGCGGGAGTGGCGGCGGCCTGGAGGGGCAACGGCGGCGCGGCTAGGGCTGGGACCGAGGGTTAGGCTAATACCATGTAGAGGAAAATGATGCAACTCTCAATGTATTGATAGATGCATATGCATAAGTATATATAGTACATAAGGAAAGTCATATCCTCAACTATACATAAGGAGGAGACTTGGAGTACAAGAATACATGTGCCAAATACATATCTCAACAACAAGAACCGGTTGAGGTCGAGCAGGTCCACAATGTTGGCCGCCGGCAAGCGGTCGAGCTCTGTCATCGTTGGCCGCACGGAGAGCGGCCACCACACTTACACCATCGATGGCTACTCCATCACCATCGATGGCCATCCCACCGGGAACTACTGCAGGTCGCCGCCCTTCCAAGTCGGCGGCCACAACTGGTGCGTCACCTACTTCCCAAACGGCGTGGACGCGGCCTACGCGGACCAGGTATCCCTCGGTCTACTCCTCGACGAAGATGTTAAGGCCCCCGTGAAGATGAAGCACTGCTTCTGCCTCGCCGGCGAGGCGAAAGACGAGGCGGAGCAAGCTGCGTGGCTGTCGTTCGCTAAGATGGGATACTATACCAGGGAAAACGGCTCGACCTACACGACCTTCATTAGAGCGGAGGACATGGAGAGATCCCAGCATCTCAAGAACGACTCATTCACCGTCCGATGCAACATCGCAGTCGTCAAAGGATGCCGCGTCAGGGACACCATGCCTCGGGTCTCCGTGCCCCCCAGCAATATTCTCCAGCACCTGCCCGAGCTCCTCGAGACCAAGAATGGCGCTGACGTAGTGTTCGAGGTCGGCGGCGAGACCGTCGCGGCGCACCGGTGCTTGCTCATGGCCCGCTCGCCCGTCTTCACAGCCGAGCTCCTCGCACCCGCACCGATGAATGCCGTCACCAACGGTACTGTCATGCACATAGGAGACATAGAGGCCAAGGCGTTCAAGGCGTTTATCTATTTCATGTACACCGACTCGTTGCCAGAGACGATTAGCAAGAAAGATGAAAGCGTGACGTGCTAGCATCTTCTCTTCGCGGCGGACAGGTACAGCATGGAGCGTCTCAAGGCCATGTGTGAGGAGAAGCTGTGTGAGTACGTCCATGTCGGCACAGTGGCGACCATACTGGCACTTGCCAAGAAGCACCGCTGTGAGGGGCTGAAGATGAGTTGCTACAATTTTCTCGCCACTCCGGCGAATCTGTGGGCCGTCATGGCCACCGATGATTACAAACATATGAGAATGAGATTTCCATCAGCAATATCATCCATCATCGGCAAGAAGAGGATGAGGTCCGACGACAAGATTCCACGTAGCAGGTCGCCAATGTTGACCACTGGCAAGCGGTCAGGTGCCGTCATGGTTGCCCACACAGAGAGTGGCCACCACATTCTCACGATCATTGGCTACTCGAGCACCATCGATTGCCATCTCACAGACAGTACACCAGGTCCCACCACTTCATAGCCGACGGCCACCGTTGGTGCATCGACTACTTTCCAAACGGCATGGCCCCGGCCTACGCAGAGTACACTAGTAGAAAAAGGGCCTATTGTCCCGGTTCATAAGGGCCTTTTGTCCCGGTTCCTGAATCGGGACTAAAGGGTCGGTACTAATGCCCTGTCCCTTTAGTCCCGGTTCAATGCAGAACCGGGACAGATGGGCCTCCACATGGCCTGTGCGCGGAGCCCAGGCAGGAGGGCCTTTCGTCCTGGTTGATGGCACCAACCGGGACCAATAGGCATCCACGCGTCAGCATTTCTGTGGCTGGGGTTTTTGTTTTTGTTTTGAAAGGGGGGGTTGGGGGTTTTGGGGGGTTAATTTAGGTGTTTCATATATTGTGTTAGCTAGCTATAATTAATAGAGAGAAGTGTCCTCTTTTATGTCCGTGCTTGGTCGACGCTACGTACTATACATACGTATAGAGAGGACTAGACACGCTAGCTAGCTAGTAAGCAAACGAAGGAAACGGAAGATCGTCATGAACATATATGCATATAGAGAGAAGTGATATCAACCACCTCTCCTTCTCCGAGAGATTGGTCGAACAACAAGTTCTCGTATATCTATCCGACACTACCGGCTACATATATACAATATTTATCTCTTACAAATATAATCTCCTAACATACGGACTCATGGTCCACATAGTATTCTCCGTCTTCAGCGATCACGTGGTCAAGAAAGAATGCCGCCAATTCCTCTTGAATTGCTCGCATGCGAGCTGGTGCTAGGAGTTCATCCCGCTTCCGAAACATCTAATTTGAAGAAGGGGGTCAATACATACATACATATATATATATATATATATATATATATATATATATATGAATGAATGAAACTCAACACAAATGATGGTAATAAAATAAAATTGTGAATGTTGTTATTTACGCACTTCATATTGTTCGTCAGAGTAGCCCCGCTCACAGGTCGTGTGGCGGATGGACTCGCAAACGTAGTATCCACAGAAATCATTCCCTTGTTCCTGCCACAACCACTTTACAAGAAATAGAGGTCAATCAAACTGATAAGCAAGAATGCCAAATGGTATTGATGAAACTAGCGCTTGAATCAATAGGAGATGCGCGGAACATGCTACTATAGTACTTACTTTCGGGTGTCTAAATTACAGCTTCTTCGGGAGTCCCGGAGCTTTTTTGGTGAATTTTTTCCAAACCCTGCCAGACAAAGAAAACAATTACTTGATATATCAGGAAATGAACAAAGTTGCTGATATGGTGGATAATGATCGATTTAACTTACTTCTCGAGCATTTGAGTCATGTCCGCATAGTCCTGGGGATCTTTTCGTCTTGAGTCTAAGACGGTTACTAGTCCCTGCTCAAGCTTAATCTCTAGGAGAATATAGTGGAAACTGCACACGCATGCATAACTCATCAATTACATTACTATAACCTTGACTAATATATAAGGGAAACCGAATATGCACAAGACAGTAACACTCACTTGAAGTTGTAAGGAAAAAGTATTATATCTTTGTTTTCATTTATTACCAACGATCGTAGCAAGTTGGCCTCGGTATCTGCGGCATGAAATTTAACCTGAGTTGCATCTATGATATTTGTGTTAATGAACCCGATATCACCGATTTGTCTTTTCTTCAATTCGACGATCTTCAATCTGCATAATATAGTGAGGATAATTATAAATACATGCAATGAAAGAGCTGAGCTATATAGAGAGACTTAATGACAGAAGTAGTACTACTTACAGACAGTAGCAGGTGACCGTTGCTTTATCGAGGGCCAATTGATTGAAAAACTGAAAGAACTCCTCAAATGGAATAGGCAACAGATCAATTCCAACGAGGTCATGCTCCTTTTTAACTCTCACATACAAAGTACTCCTCCCCCCAGACTCTCTGCAGTTTTTCAAGTACCAATCATGCAATCTTCGCATCATCGTTGATAGAGATCTTTCATCTTTGACGAGAGGCTTCCCGTACTCGTATCTTTGTATCTGCACCTCCATGAAATCATAATGTACATCGTCGGGCAGGTAATCTCCTAGATTTCTATAACCGGGCACCATCCTCGGATCATTAGCGACGATGTCGCTAGGCACCTTGAGCAGGGGGCATGATTGCTTCGCTTGTTCGCCGAGATGGGCAATTTGTTTCCCAGCTCGTCGTTCTTTCAGCCTTTGATCACTGACAGTACTTCCCGATCGCTCCGCTTCGGCAAATTCCTTTCCAATAATGCGCTCATAGTTTCCTTTCGGCGGAGACTTGGGTGGTTTTGTCAGGGCAGCCAGAGTGCGCTTCGCTTTCACCGGATCTACCTTCTCCTCCGGAGGTGGATGTTTCTTTGCTTTCACCCCTTCAAAGAAGTACCTCACTTCTTCTCGCGCGATCTCGGCGTTCTCCTCCGGGGTCCTCTCGTATGGTAACTTCTCTGGAGTCTTCAGAGAAGGACCGAATATGTATGTCCTCTCGCCTCTGGCTGTACTGCTAGACGCCGGCAGAGCAGACAGAGAGGTTGTCTTCTTTACTTGCTTACAAGGCGGAGGAGAAGGACTACGACGCGCCGGAGCAGCCGAAGCGGCGGCAGGTCTCTTCCACCCTTGCTGACGAGGCAGAGAAGGAGGAGGCTAGCTGCTCGGGCGCACCGGCGCAGGCGGAGAAGGAGGCGGAGTGCCGCCACGTGCCGGAGAAGGAGCCGGCCGAGTGCCCTGATCGTCACTCGCCGGAGGAGGAGGAGGTGGTGGAGGAGGCGGAGTGCCCTGACTCGCCGGAGGAGGAGGAGACGGAGGCGTCCTGTTCGGAAGGTTGATGAGCTCCTTCCGCCATAGGCATGGAGTCTTCAGAGCAGAACCCAGCCGAGTCTCCCCTTCACCGGTAGGGTGGTCAAGCTGGAGGTCCTCAAATCCCTCTGTTATTTCATCCACCATCACCCAAGCATATCCTTCTGGAATCGGCCGGCAGTGAAAAGTTGCGCCGGGTTCAGTAGGAAAAACAGAGCCAACAACCGCCTTGACCTTCATATTAATCCATTGCGTCATAAGGTGGCAATTTTGAGACTCCATGATAGCATCCACGGGATAGCTGGCAGGAGCCGTCAAGACATGTTCCGGCTGAAGCAGCTCGGTGGAAGCCATGCTGCTTCTCCGCTGAGATGGCGGGGTAGCTTCGGGGGAAGCTTCGGCAGTTCGTTTGCTGCGATTTGCTTCTCGTTCCTCTATCGCTTGTACCCTAGCATGCAGCGCCTGCAGTTGGGTCTGCTCCACTTTCTTCCTCCTCTCGTGGCATTCGTAACCGCCTGCGTCCGGAAATCCAACCTTCCACAGAATGGAGCCTGGCGTGCCTCGTGTCCGTCCAGGGTGCTCAGGATTCCCGAGGGCCATTGTGAGCTCGTCGTTCTCTCTGTCTGAAACGAACGTCCCTTGCTGCGCTGCTTCGATATACTACTGAAGCTTCTTGACTGGTATGTCCATTTGATCATTCGTCCAAATGCACTTCCCTGATACAGGGTCCAAGGTTCCGCCAGCCCCGAAGAACCAAGTCCGGCAACGGTCTGGCCAGTTAATTGTCTCTTGTTCGATCCCTTTATCAACCAGATCATTCTCAATCTTGGCCCACTTAGGTCG